>NC_056750.1:842553204-842663204 GCF_019279795.1 Protopterus annectens | reverse complement strand
AAGAAGGTTGTTAGTAAGGAGGTAGTCTGAGACCTGAGAGTGTATGCATCTCTCTATTATTTTGGAGAGTGGAGAGGGAATAGGTATGGGGCGGTAATTGGTTAGTTCTGTGGAGGGGAATTATATGTGATACTTTCCACAGTGTGGGAACATAACTTTCTGACAGAGATCGGTTAATCAAGATGGATACTGGGTAGGCCAGAGCATCAGCTGCAATTTGTAGGTATTCACTTGGGAGGTTGTCTGCTGCTAATTTGGTGGGTTTAAGTTTAGTTAAGAGTTTTTTTATGTTGGAGGTAGGTACAGGAAAAAAAGAGAAGGCAGTGGGGAGATTAGTAGTTGAAGGTGTGGGTTGGAGGGGAGGGGGTTGTGTTGTTTAGCTAGTGATAGTATGGTTTGTGTGAAGTGTGTGTTGAACGAGGTAGCAATATTTTCTGAGGAGTGAGGGATGTTAGGAGGAGGGGTACTGACTTTACCTGGGTGGAGGATGGAGTTTATGGAGGACCAGAATTGTTTGGGGCTGTGTTCGGAGGAGTCTAGGGCAGACTGCTAGTATTGGAATTTGTCCTGTTTAATTAGCTTTTTGACTCTATTGCATAGTTCTAGGAATTTCTGTCTAGTTGAGGGGATCTTGGTTTTGCGGCAGTGCTCCCAGGCTTTATCCCTGTTTTTCATTTCTGACTTAGTGGTTTTCTGTAGCCACAGGGAGGGTTATGCTTTGATTCTGGAAAGTCTTATGGGGGCATGGTAATTAAGGATGCTCAGGAAAGTAGTATTAAAAAATTAAACTACGTCATCAAGACTGAGGTACTTTAGAGGATGCCAGTTACATTCTTTGAGGGATGAGATGAATGTGAGTGGTTTTTTTTACGTATCTGACGGTAGATGACAGGTTTAGCTTGGTATAGGTATTTTTTAGTAGGAATGTTGGGGAGTGATCACTGAGGCTATCTGATAAGCAGCCTGTTATATATGACTGGGGGCTCTTCCTGACTAGTATCCAATCCAGGGTAGTGTGCTTGCTGGAGTTTTTATTTATCCTGGTTGGCGACTGGACTAGTTGGGTGAAGCCATGAAGGTTTACATGATGGGTTGGATGGTTGCCAGAACAGGATTGCCAGTCAATATTGAAATCACCTAAAATGAGTTTCTTGGGGGAGATGGTGGGTAGACCAGCTGAGGAGGTTTTCTAGTGGAGGGATGTTTTGGCCAGGTGGAAAGTAGCATCCAGTTATGTTGATGGTTTTGTTTTGGTTTATTTTGAGGTTGGTATATATTATTTCTTCACTGCCTATTTGTAGAGCTGATGATTTTAAGATCTGGATGTTTAGATGCTGTTTAAATATTATAGCTACACTGCCTCCTTTCTTGTTTAGCCGGTCTACTCTTGGTATGCCATAACCTGTAGGGAGTATTTGTTGACTGGTTATGTGAGGTTTTAACCAGGTTTCTGTCATGATGACTATATCTGGGGAGTACAAGTCTATGGTGGCATGGAGTTCATGGACTTTGTTGGATATACTTCTAATATTTAGGCTTAGTAGAAGGAAGTCATTTGGCTTTCTATTGGCTGTAATATGGAAGAAGTTGTGGTTTCTAGTCTGATTATGAGGATTGGGGTTGGAGATGGTAGGGCCAGGGTTGGGGTGGGCATCTCCACTTAGGGCTAGCTTTGATATGCATGAGGTTATTAGTTTTCTCAGTTTTTGAATGTGTTTGTTTATAAGGGAAACTTTATGATTGTGCTCTTTGGGTAATAGGTATGGTGGGAGGGTTACTATGTTAAGTTGTAGGGATGCTTTATGTTTGAGTAATATAGTTAGTAGAATATGTGAGGGGTGCATAGGGATGGTTCTTGAGTTGGTGGGAGGGGAGCTGAGTGAGGGTGAGACATCAGTGGTGGTGTGAGTAGTAGTACAGTGGTAGTGGTTGAGTGCGGGAATGATAGAGCTTTAGTAGGATGTAAGATATGCAAGGAGAGTGCATGCAGTGAGCATAGGTAAGGTATACTTGTACATGTTAGTTGAGGAGGTGTGATTGTAGTGGGAAAATGGAGGAGGTAGTGTTGGGTTAGCACTGTGGTTGGCTACTGGAAAGATGGGAGGGGTTTAGGAGTGTAATAAAGGTGGGACCACTGGGGGTGGGGGGGAATAGGGGGCAGGGTGGGGAGAGAAGCGGGTAGAGACCCTGTTAGTTGCTCTTATGAGGGGACTGGAAACAATCAGGTAACAGAGTTAATTGATGAATGAACATATGATAGTGACAAGGGAGTTGTAGTTTTAAAAAATGGTGCCTGCCACAGGTAATATTTATTAACTTTGGGATTGTCTTAATTTTTCGATGCACCTCATCTCTAATGCCAAAGAAGGCACATCTAAGGTTACAGGCACCAGCATAACTGTTAGGAGACATGCCTGGATGCACCTATATGATTTTGCAGAACACTTAAGACATTCTTCATCAGTGCCCCTTATGATGGATTGACACTCTTTAGTCCAAAAGCTAAAGAAATGCTATCTCAGCATGAACAATACACCTCACTGCCTGGACATCCACCACTCAAGATGTTTGGGTTCAGAGAATCATAAACAGAGGCTACTCCAGTCCCTACCTATACTCTCCACCATTCTTTATCAAACTTTCTGATGTTTCATCCTCCCAAAGGGAAGCAGCAGCCTTAGAAATAGAAAAGCTGCTGTGAAATTGAGTCATCCAAGAGATCTCACCAGACCAGAAATGAACCAGAGTTTTCTCAAGATTCTTTTTCATAGCAAAAAATTAATGGGGACCTCAAGCCTACATTGTTTGATGTGAAACAAACAAAATTCCAGATGGTCATAGTACAGTCCATGCTCTCATTGCCAAGTGAAGGATGACTTGATGTGCTTGATCGACCTCCAGGATGCATAATACCATATAAAGATGGATGGACAGTCCGGGAGGTTTCTCCACTTCAGGCTTAGGGCTAGTCATTTCCAGTTCAGAGCCCTGCCCTTTGGTCTCACTACAGTCCACCCAGGTGTTCTCCAAGTGCGTGGCCATGGTTGCAGCTCATGTCACACTTCAGAGATTCCAAGTGTTCCTGTACCTGAATTACTGGCTCATAACCACTCCCTCCAGAAATGACAGGGACTTTTTGCTCCACTTTTGCTCAATACTAGGCATTACAGTAATCACAACTAAGTCCAAACTTCACCTTGGCCAGACCTGGGAATTTACTGGAGTGCTTTTGAACTCAAAATTGCAAATTGTCAAACTTCCACAAACCAGAATTTCCACTCTTCACAAGCAAACACCTGCTTTACTGTCATGTCAGAAGCCACCTGTGAAAATGATTCTACAAATCCTAGGCTTGATGCAGGTGGCCATCAACTTGATTCCTCTTGCCAGATATCACAAAAGAGTCTTTCAGTGGACCCTGTCAGTTCAATAGTGAACAAGACATCAGCCCGTGAGTTTTCAGGTCTTGCTCACAAATATATGCAGGTCTCATAGCCAGTGGTGGCTGGAGTCCCCAGTAGTCTCTCAGGTTCATCTCTTTGTACTACCTTCCCTACAAGCCACAGTGACCATGGCTATGTAGGGTGGGGGGCATTTGTTGAGAAAGACAGTACATGGCATGTGGTCCCCCACAGATTCCAATCTTCACATCAGCATCTTGAAGATGTGAGGTTGCAGGCCTTTCAAGATGCTTCCCACTTAGGTGTGATTGTAATCCAGATGGAAATGCTAGTAGTCTGGTATATCAACAAACATGGAGAGGCACAATCCTACTGCTTGTGTCATGAAGCTGTGAGAGTATAGCAATGGGTGAGGTCTACTCACTGCTTTCTGACAGCAATGGACATTCTGGGGAACTCCAGTGTTCTAGTGGACAAGCTGAGCACATCCATCATTCTCCCTCATGAGTGATCCCTCAATCCAACAGTGGCAGATCAGATTTCTGGCTGTTTGGGCCAATGTTGCTGCAATCTTTTTGCTTCCCCCTACAACACCAAGTGCAGTAGGCATTTTGCCCTTATACTCAGTGATGCCCTGATCCACCGCTGGCCCCCAGTCTCCTGTAGGCCTTTCCTGCTACCCCTCTCTCATTAAAATTTTTTGAGAAACTATTGCCCAGAAAGGCCACAGTGATAATCATTGTTCCCTTTTGGCCTTGGCAGGTGTGGTTTCCCTTCCTCTTGTCTCATCAGGATCACCTTCTCTTGCTGCTGGGTCAGCCCCAGCTGTTCTCTCTCATCTGTATGAGTCACCTTACTTTGGCATTCAAATGCACAAAGAGAGCAATTACATTGTCATAGAGTCTTGTAATGTGCTTTTAATTCTGATTGGAAAAGGGAAAGATCTTTTAGAAAAGACAGGAGAGATTCCCACAGTTTGGAACCAAGGACTGATAAAGCATGGTCTTTGCAATGATGCCTAGTTCTGGAGATTTGGAGGAGGTAATCTGAGTGGTTAAGATTTCTAAGGCTGAATCTTGTGCATGCTTGAATAGTCTGGAGGCTAACGGGGAGTAAATATCATTTCTGAAAAGTTTAAGCAGCTGACAAACAAGTAGAAAGTCAGCATGTTGTTTCACAGGTAGCCATTTAGTTTTATAGTGGTTTTCCTGTGGTGTTCATCTTTAGCGGGGAGGAAGTGATGAATCCTGTGTATAACATCTGGGATGGATTGTATGGTGGATACATTTCTTTCAGAGGCTGCACCCATCCGAGGGATGCCATATTTTCAATGAACCTATTGTTTCTGTGCAGGAAATGGCTAGCATTATTAGTTTTTTGCCTGATATGGCCAGTCTGTAATGCCTTCTCCACTGGAGTTCGATAAAAAGCTTGATTGTGGTAGGCAAATCACATGTAAGAATTCCCTTGCCTGTTTTTTTAATTTCTTTACAACTGTGGTAAACAAATTATAACCGATTTCTATTCTGAATGTCTTTGAGCTTGTTGCAGTATAAAAAGTTTAATAATGTTAATAAAATAAGGAAAATGAGAACTTTACACAGACTATCATAAATTATGAATTTACTTGCCAAGTTAAACTGAAATATATAATTGGTTATTGAGCTCCTTAATGTATATTACTGTTTCCAGTGTTATGACCTGCTTATTTTTATATGTGATTAGAAGAGCTTCCGTCTTGCGTTATTACTTGTATTTCTTATTTCCAATCCAGGTTGTTGTAACAAAGACATGAGTGAAAAGGGGCCCTAGTAATCTAGCTGACCAACCTGCTAAGAAAGAAAGTAACTGGAAAAAAAAGAGAAGCTGTGTCAAAAGAAAAGAAAGAACTGTCTGATGCAGGCAGAGAAGAGACACTCAAAACAAAAAATGTACCACTGGGGGTGGGGGAGTGGATCTCCTCAAGTTACAATATTGAATATTTATTGGCTTTCATGACAGGGCTCTTGTACCTCCCATCAAAAGGCTGGAAAGCTCTCATAAGTGTTGATGGTTGTGAAGAAACTGCAAGTCCACAATAATTAAGAAACTCTTTGAGGACTCTAGTCTGTCTTTTTTTTTTTTTTGCAGCAAAGTCTTTTATTAGTAATGTATAATACCAAAAAAACAGGTGGAAAAGTGAACACAGGTCTTTTATCCACTGCTTCATGCAACATCAGCAGTAAACGAGAATAATGAACTGTCTTCTCACTCTTTAAATAAAGGCCTATTCAAGAAAGAAAGATATTTAAAAAATCTTTCAACCTCTAAGTGTTACACATTGTTAAAAACTAACAGCTAGGCCATTATTTCCCTCAAATGACCTTTTCCAGATCAGATTTAGCTGGAGTGCTTGTTTGGCTTGCTCCCTATACTCTGCCTGCATATTGTTGATCTCTGCATTTTATTTTGAATTGAAGTTTTTCATTTAAGATTTGGTTACTTCTTTTTTTTATCTTTTTCTTGTATTACTTTGTTTTGTTTTAAGTTTTCCATTCTGTTGGAGTTTTAAGAGGTCTTAGCTAGGGTCAGTTAGAAAAGTTAGCAAAGAATTTCTTTGCAAACAGTAACATCAGCTAATTAGTGGGAGGAGCTGAGAAATAGCATTCCTCATTTAGCTAGAAATATTTGGTGGCATCTCTGTTTAGCTGGAGTGCTTGCTTGCTGTACTCTGCCTAAATATTGCTGATCTCTGTCTGTATTTTTATTTTTCATAACCACATGCCCAGCTGTTGTATTCTTAACTTTGGTGTTTTTTGAGCTGCCCGCACTACTTTTAATCTGATTTTTGAATCTCTTCCCAGTCCTATCTCCTCAGCTCATTCTACTGGGTATGTGGAGATCAGTTGGGAAGACCAACCCCCTTAGTTTCTTAACCTTGAATTATCTTCTATTTCCTCCCTTCCCACTTAACTTTAAAAATTGCACTTTATTCAGCTGCTTTTACTGTACTTGTCTTTCTTCCTACTTTATTTTGCTTTTGCTGCATGTTCTTAAAAGTGTTCAATTGCATTTATTCTGCTGCATTTATTACTGCTTGTTAGTAGCCCGATTACATTGCAACTGTTATTCTAAGCCTCTTAGTTTTGGTTTGAGTACGTGGGCTTCGGGCCAGTTGTTTTACATTAAGAAGGTTTGTAGTCAACACTTTTTTGGGAGGAGAGGGTAACCTACACCCTTCTAAGCTGGGAATTGCTGGTGAAGGCTTATTGTGCCTGTTATTCTAAGGCTCTTTGTTCTGGTTTAAGCACTTGTGTTCCAGACCAGTTATTTCACACTCTACACTCTTGTGGGAGTATTCTACTGAACTGCTGCTTTTTTTTTTTTTTTTTGCTGTTGTGACTGTGATTTTCTGCACTTTGAATTTCTAGTAATTCTGCATTTTATAGCATTGGCTAAATTCAGGCTTGCTGGATCTAAATTGTCGGGTATCATTTGAGCACTAAAACTAGCCATCTTATATTAAAAAGGCCCCCCCTATGGCAGACATGTGCAGCCAAGAACCCATCTGAGTCGGGGATTGCTGGAGTAAGACTCAGTCTTGGGCTTTCCCTTTGGTTACTTTGTTTAAAATCATTTAACTTCACTTGTATTTAAGTGTCATGTTTGTGCGGATTTGCGGTCAGTTTACTGGCGGTGCTCAGAGATTGCACTGCTGCCCTGCAAGCAACTTAGTTGTGCATTGTGAAGCATTAATGCAGTTTTCTAACCCTAGCCCTCCATAGAATAGCTGCTTCTTGTTAGTCTTACAGCAAAACCTGATCCATCTAGCCCACACCCCACTAGTTACTACAGTACATACGTGCCATAATGGACAGATAATTTCCCACCATTTCTCCAGCAAGCCTGATTGACATGGGCATCCCGAGGCAATGTAGCAATTGCTTCATGTATACTGACAACCAGTTACTTCTAAAACAAACTAATACAACATGTGAGAGATGTATCTATACTATGAATTTGGAATCAATTCTATCACATAACAAACCAGATATCAAACATGTTGTCAGCACACACACTTCACCTCTTGCATATAAGTTCACAACACATAAACCCACATAAGTGGAGGTACTCACTAGAAGCCTACCTAAGGATCAGAGACCTCCCAAGCGCAAGCCTACTGCACACACTGCAGACCAAAAAGAATCCACTACACATAATAATACACACAACAGTATCTCAGCCAATAAGCCCCTAAGGCAAAGTACCTCAAAACCAAATGTCTTGGTCATAGGTGACTCCATAGTGAGACACACAGATGTCCCCCTCACCAGACTGGACAAAGAGAAGGTCAAGGTCAGCTGCCTGTCAGGTGCCAGGATCCATCAGATCATGCAAGCACTCAAGTCTCCCAACAACAAGTACCATTATGACTGTTATAGGAGTGAATGACTGGAGATGTACCTCACTGTACTATATGAAGAGAGACATGACTGAGATCTCAGATTATGTGTCCCAGGCAGGAATGTCCCTAGCCCTAAGCAGCATTCTACCTTCACCCAGGATGATGCCTGAATATAAACAACAAATGGTTGACTCCAACAATTCACTTAGCTTCTGGTGTCAGTCCAGGGGGATTCAGTGTCTGTTGGTCTGGGAAGATATGGTCGACAGACTACACTGCTTTGCCAGAGATGGTCTTCACCTGTCACCTCTTCGCTTTCAGTTACTAGCAAAGGTACTTGCCTCCCCATACTGCCTTTTTCAGGCAATCTGATAACAACAAAATTCCTGATGTAAAAAAATCCACTAGAGACAAACTCAAGGTCATGCTGCTTAATGCTAGGAGTCTAAATCAGAAACTGCACTCACTGGAAGCACTCCTTACCTTGGAAGATGCCGGTGTCTGTGCAGTCACAGAGACATGGTTCAAGGTAGCATAGCACACCCTAGCCATGCAAGACTACAATGCCTTCCACACGTTTAGACCTCATAACAAGCATGAAATAACCAAAGGTGAAGTATCCATTTTCATTAAAGACAAATACACCTCAAGACTAGTCAAACAGTATGACTCCCTAGAGCTACTCCAAGTCCAACTAACTATAGGTAAAACCTCCCTCCATATCATTTTAAGCTATATGTCCCCCAGCATGAATCACGATAGCCACTCTGCCTACCCGGACCTACTTAAGTCACTCATTATACAGCCAAACAACTTGGTCATGGGTAATTTCAACTATCCTTCCATCAACTGTCAGTCATATGTGAGTACAAACACACTCCCCCTAAGGTTCCTGAACATTGTTAATGCAAATGCTCTGGAACAGATAGTCTGTACCCCCACAAGGGCTCGAAGTACTCAGCAACATAGTGGGCGCCTGCACAACCCCCTCTATGTTGCCCTCCCTGGTAAGGTCTGATCATAAATCATTCTTGTTTGAAGTAATGTTCATACCTTCCCCTTCTTTACAGCAAAAATGATGAAAGAATTCTCCAACCAATCTATAGCCTCCTAAGAGATGGCATAAATAGTTTCAAACTCCCTGCTACCACTGTCAACAATGACTCCTATACAGAGGTGTAGGCAAATGCCCTGCATAAACACCTATACAAATCTATTGACTCAACTGTAGCTGAATGGATCAAAACAAGGTCCTCACAAAAAGACAAGCCATTCTGGTAGACATCAAGCAAAAATAGGTTATACAACAAGAGGAAGAAACTAATTTATAAGAACAACAGAGAACTGACTCAGCAGAGGAAGGATACCCTCCACAGTTTGAACAAGCAAATTAGATATCTTATAAAGTTCTCTAAAGCCAATTACTAAGCTAAACTAGCATCCCTAGCTAAGGATAATTACAATGCATTCTTTAGATACATCAGAAATATAAAAGGGAAGGCCCAGCTTTGTGACAAACTAGTATTGGATGATACCACTCATACTGACCCTGAGGACATGGCCAACCTGCTAGCAGACAGATATGGTGCAAATCTCACACCCCCCTGTCCCCACCACATATACCCCACAGCATACTTGTCACCAGTCCTCTGCCTAGTACCTTCAAAGAGCAGGTCACAACCGGAATCTACATGGCCAAAAACACAGCCTCTATGGGGCCGGACAACATCCCAAGCTGCTGCTAAATGGTCTACAACAGGACCTAGTGGAACCACTTGGCACTTTCTTCAACCACAGCCTAAGTACTGGCTTTGTCACAGCAGAGTGAAAAACAGCAACAGTAATTCCCTTGCCTGAAGGGGGTCCATCAACTGACCCTGGGAACTAGAGACCCATAAGCCTAACCTGCAAGGTCATGGAGAGAATCATCATGGACCTTATCAACAAAGACATAGGTGACCTTCAAACTCTTGCCTGACCCAATTTGGCTTAATTAAGGGTAGAGCATGCTCATTAAAACTTGTGGACCTCTTCGAGAATATTCACCAAAGCCCTGGATGAAGACAAAACAGTACATACAGCCCATCTTGACCTACCCAAGGCTTTTGACACGATCCCCAACTCAGGCACCATTGAGAAACTCACCCAGATGGAAGTGGAAACTGGAAGATCCTAAATAACTTTCTATAGAATGCCCACAGAAAATGGAGAACAGAAAAATGTGCCCTCACTTTAGAAGAAAATGAGCTAAGAAAAGAGTTCCTTGATTTAATAGAGATAGACAGACACATTAAGATTAATGAAAAACATATACTGCAGAAGGTTAATAAAACCAAAAAGTTAGAAGTTTTATAAAACAAATGAACACAGTAACTAGGGCTGTCCATAGAGATCCATGCGATATAATAGAAGTAAACAGAATATATTACTGTGCAGCTAAATTAATAACAGATAAAATTCTACCACAAGAACACAGGGTAGTAAGGGAAAGGAAGGGGAGAAATCGAATACTATCACTGAAGTATCAAATAGAGAAAACTATAAAGCAATTAAGGCAAGAACTGTCACTGTTAGAAGAGTATAGAATAGGGAACAGATCAATAAAAATACTCAGAAAGATAGATGTGATAAAAGCAACATGCTGTATTATAACAGATCAGGATTTATCATGCAATATCGCAAATAATAAACTAAAATTATCAGCACATGCAGAACAACTTAGAATATACACAGATAAATATAAAGGAAAAGTACAAAATAAGCAATTTATTGATGACCCAAAAAAGTTTTATAGAGAGCTGGGAAACAAGGTAAAATAATTGAAAGACCACCAAAAAAAAAAAAAAAAAATAGATACATTTTGGAGAAGTATTTATGAAGATCCTGTGGAACATAACAAAGATGCTAAATGGATAGAAGTAGTAAAAGAAAGAATTAGAAGTTCAAATGTACAAGACATGAAATGGGATGAGGTAACAGCCAGAGAGATTGAGATAAAGTTAAGAAAAGCCTCCAAATGGAAAACTCCAGGCCCAGATGAAGTAATTAACTTCTGGCTAAAAGTATCAACATCTTTGCACGAAGATTTAGCAATGAATAAGAACTATTTATATGTGTATTCCAAACAGACACCAGCCTGGCTAACAACAAAAAAAAACAATGCTCCTTCTTAAAAGTGAGCCTGCAAGCTAACCTAAAAATTTTAGACCAATAACTTGCCTTTCCGACAACGTATAACCTATATACTGGAATTCATGCTGACAGAGTTTATAGTCATTTAGAAGAAAACTCAATTATGGCAATAGAACAAAAGGGCAATAAAAGAAAATCATATGGAACAAATGATCATTTGTTGTTAAATAAAGTCACAGTGCAGAACTGCAAACAGGGGACAAATCTAAGTATGGCATAGATTGACTACAAAAATGCATTTGACAGTATCCCACATTCAGGATAAAAGAGTGCTTAAAAATGTATGATACACCCTACACTGATAAACTACATCACAGCGACCATGTATCCGTGGCAAACCACTTTGCAGCTAAGCCATAATAAAGGACAAATTATTATTCCAGGGATAAAAAATCCAAAAGTGGATATTCCAGGGTGACTCTTTGTCACCATTGCTCGTTTGCCTTGCCCTTAACCCATTAAGCTGCCTGCTTAACATATTAGGTTGCGGCTATAATTTAACTCCCAGAAAGCAACAAAGTGTAAAGACTTCTCATCTTCCCTTTGTCGATGATTTAAAGCTGTACAGCTCATCAGATGAGGAACTGAAAGCACAAGTGGTAGTAGCCAACTTTTTCAGATGATATAAGAATGTCATTTGGTCTTGATAAATGTGCAAAAGTAGGAAAGCTGCAGCACCAAGAAAACATCAGTTTGGGACAAGAATGTGATATAAAAGAACTTGAGCAAGAGGGAGCGTATAAATATTTGGGAACTGATGAAGGATCAACAATAAAACATGAACAAATGCGAATAAAACTCAGTAAGGAATAATTTAAAAGGCTTAAATTAATACTAAAGACAGCATGGACATCTAGGAATAAAGTCCAAGCTATAAACCAATTTGCTCTTCCTGTCTTAACTTACAGCTTTGAAGTGATTGATTGGCCCTAAAACATGTTAGACAGGTTAGACTGGAAAACAAGAAGGATGCTCCATGCTCACCAAATGATTTATAAAAATTAGTCTATACCAAGATTATATATTCCCCATTATGAAGGAAGTATGAGCCTCCTTGAAATTGATTACATGTATAGATCTGCAGTCGTGGGACTGCATACATATTTGCTGACCTCACAAAACCCAATTGAAACATGAGGAGAATAAATTTAAGATGATTTCCCTTCTTAGTCTAGCAGAAGCATATCAGCATCAAACAGGAATGGAGATCAAACCAAAGGTGGATAAAAGTCAGGAAGCAACTGAATGTGCCAATAAACAAACAAAAAAAAATATATATATATATATATATAAGGTGAAGGATCAGATGAGATGGCAAGAAATGTGAAAAATACATAAATATAGTTGCACGTATAGAAAACTCCTGGAAAAAAACTCATGTTGATTTGGATCAAACACAGGAATGGTTAAGGAGAGGCAAATTCAAACCAAAAGATGAAAGGTTAATATTGGTGGCCCTAGATAGTTGGCTACGTACAAGTTGGTTTACAAAGTCTGTTGAACATATGGGAGAAGCAGACAAATGTAGGTTTTGTAAAACAGAATTGGAAACAGCTGCACACCTTGTTGGTTCTGATATGAAGGACTGTACACTGAAAGGCATAATAATGTAGCAAGACTGTTGCACTGGGGATTGTGCAAACTGTGACACCAGTGCCCTGGCCCAGCAATTAAGTAAACTTAACCCTCACCACTAACACCAAAGAGGGCATCTCATATATGAGGAAAGGATAACAAATACACACAGTAAAGTGCAATTTCCCTTAAGAGCACACAGAGATCACAGTCAGTCCGGGGCTGGTCGCTTCCTTGCTCTCCAGGTCCCAAATAAGACTCCCCACTGGCACAGCTATAGAGTCCAGATCTCAGCCTAGTGGGTAAGCTAAAACCTCTAGCACCCTCTCTGTCCAACCAGTGCTTCATGTCCCTGCCCAGGTAGCTGACACACACACACACTTTCAGATAAGAGTTTATACAACCACACAGACACTCCTGGAGAAGGCTGCCAGAGTTTATCCAGCTGTGCCCCTTTCTCCCAGACTATACCGTAGTTCCACTTGCCACCACCCACTAATACTCATCAGCTACACAAAGGCCCTTAAAAGGGTGTCCAATGATTACTGTGCAATATTATTATCCAATTGGTAATATAACCCAGGGCTAAAGCTATTAGAGTGGCTTTGTTCAATTTTACCAAAGGAATGCAAGTACTCTTAAGAGCTTAAATTATCTCTACACAAAATAGCCACAGTTAAAAGGTTTTAAAATATTTAATAATAAATAATCAAAACACAAGACAATACTTTCTACTACACAGTGCTACTCAAGAGTTCAGAGATCACACAGAAATACTTAAAATAAATCAGTAATAAAGTTCTGACATCACAGAAAAACAGTCTAATCTTTCTAGTTCCTATTTCTAAAAGAAAACACAAGTCTAAGATAACTTACATATGAGCAAGACAGTGCTGTGAGTTGGATGATCAAGACAAAAAAGCTTAATGCCTTCATTTATTTATTTATTTTCAGTTTGATTACCGGGGAAGTCCACTGGGCCATGGAGTACCCATTTTCAGTGGAGGCCCGGGGAGAAAAGCTCCAAAGGCAGTGCAATCAAGGTTACAAATGCATGAGATAAAATACAACAGAAATGTAAAAACAGTCAGGAAGATGTGAATTGCAAGCATACATAGTAAGAACAGTGCAAACAACATTTGTTTTTTCTTTTTTCTAGGTACTAACATAATCAGCAATATTTACATCCTTACAGCCTTCTGATTCTCTCTGTTTAAATTGCTATTACAGTCCTGATTCCCATTACATCATTTTTTACACTTTCCTTGTGTTCCCAGGCTGACAGAAACGGCATTTACATTCTTTTACACCTAGGCAGAAACCAGAGCAATAAAGGAGATTCCACATGTAAATTCTGGTTATTAACTTTAGCCTTAAAACAATAGGCAGGAAGCCTTCATCTAGCCCGGCCGGAGCCAAATTGTTAACACCAAAGACCGTCATGAAATAATTTCAGTTTCAAAGGACAGACAAGAAATGCTTGACTTAGCTTTCTTTACAGCAGAGAGCAATGCTGCTACATTGTTTTAAGTTCAACATTTCACAGCATATTCTTTCATTTAAGAAAACAAGCCTGTATTTCAACATTTATATTTACAAAAGACAGAATTATGGACCAAATTCTATTTGACTAGGCTGGCAGCCTTCACCCATCTCTACCAGTCTTCATACAAACATTATAATAAAGTAGCTGAAAAACACTGGAAATATAAGCCACAAAGCATCATAGAAAATTATAAAGTGTACATCACATGGGATCACCCATTACCAACAGTTCAAAAGATAGATGCAAGAAAATCAGATACAGTGGTCCACAAAAAGAAGACAAACGTAGCATTGCTCACTGAAATCACTACACCCAGTGACTACAGTATCTTGAGTACAGAGAAGCACAAAGTCATAAAATATCAGGATTTGCAGGCAGAAATGAAGCCAGTGTGGAAGAAAGATACCCAGACAGTTCCAATAGTAGTAGGTGCAACAGGTCTTATAAAAAGAGCCACAATCATATTTAGATAGGTTACCAATACATGTAACTCCATATGAACTGCAGAAGGAGTCATTACTGGGCACATTGTGGAGTGCTGTGGCTAACGTCAAAGATTGAAACAATACTAATTTCATGAACTTTAATCATACTTTGACTTAGGAATGGGGTCCATTCCTGTCATCGTATTAGAAACTCAAAAGATTTGGAGAAATTAAAAACTTGGAATTAACCCATACCTCATAAAAAATACACAAGGAAAGGGACGGGTCACAAATCTGAAGAAGTGCATGTATTTATATGCATGAAAGCGCTCACAAGTAAAAGGATATATTTTCTACTTCGGCTGGCGTGATTTGTGACCCGTCCCTTTCCTTGT
Source organism: Protopterus annectens (assembly GCF_019279795.1). Classification (NCBI taxonomy): domain Eukaryota; kingdom Metazoa; phylum Chordata; order Ceratodontiformes; family Protopteridae; genus Protopterus; species Protopterus annectens. Next base: position 842,648,286 of record NC_056750.1, on the reverse strand, counting down.
GTATTTTTTATCAAGTTTTTGGAGTTATTAACCCATACCTCACTAGATGGGTAGCCAACTGGCTCACCAACAGAACGCATTCAGCCAAAGTTGGGGATTCCACCTGTACCAGCAGACTAGTTACCAGTGGTGTACCACAAGGATCTGTGCTGGGTCCCCAACTGTTTGGAATCTATTTCTCAGAAGTCTAGGTGAAAATAGATGGCCTGTGGCTTACTGAGTTCGCCAATGACTGCAAACTGGGTCCAATCATTTAGTCCCCCAAAAATGCTGACATACCAGAAAAAGGCTGAACATAATAGCCACAGACAAATGATTGGGGCCAAAGCCATGGGCTTAAACTAAACTCAAAAAATGCATCATCATCCATTTCAGCAAAGGGTAATCCCTGTAAATTACAATATTAACATTACCCCCCCCCCCCTTAGCTCAAACCCCGTGGTGAGATATTTGGGAACACATTTTGATAGCAACCTTAATTTCGATTACCATGTATCCACAGTGGTAAGGAAGGCCTTCTATTTTGCACATCTCATAAGTTAGGGCATTGCATCCAGAGCTAAGGATGTTATATCTCTCCTGTAAACCAAATAAAAAAAATTTGAACAGGTAAAAACAAAAAAACACACAGCTGAAGTCCACGGAAATACTTTACTGCATAAAAACACAACAAATGTAAGCGCTTTTGTAGGGCATCAATAACCAAACTTCCTCAGACAATTTTACCCTACAAGTGCTCACCGTTTTATACAAAAGACACACTTCCTTAATTGTTAAATTTGTCTCAGTTGTAAATCACATCATTATAATAAAAACAGCATAGATCATATGCCCCAACACACAAAAAAATACATTAAACTTTCCATATTTTAAATTACCTAATAAAAAATAAAATAATACAATATATGTATGATAATTTATCATATAATAAATATATATATTTTATCTATCCAACACTCTTAATTTCAATTTGCTGGATATAGTAATAGCCTCATTAAGACCTGGGGGGGGGGGTGAATGGGCATTAAGAGAAACCTGCCACCAGGTTTCTCTTTCTTCCAAAAACAACTTCCAGGGACCTCCCCATCACCTCGTTTAACCTGCTGCAAGACCACAAATTTAAATACATGGTCTAGAAATGTCTTGATTTGCCTATACAAGGCATTTCTGTCATCACACCGACGGATCTCATATAGGTGTTTATATATAGGCTGTGCCAGCTTCCTTTGGGTTTTCCCCACATAGAAACTTGAACATTGGGAAAATACAGCTACATATACCACCCCCTGAGTATAGCAACTAAATTTGCCTTTGATGTAAATCTCCCTATTATTTATGCCAATTTTAGATGCAAGTAAAATATGACTACACTGGTGACACATACTACAAAGGTGCCATTCTTCCCTGTGTAAACACGCCCTCAGCTTTCTCCAATATGTCTTTAATATTTTTACCTCTTTTAAAGATAAATTCAGCAGGTTAAACGAGGTGATAGGGGGGGGGGGTCCCTGGAAGTTGTTTTTGGAAGAAAGAGAAACCTGGTTGCAGGTTTCTCTTAATGCCCATTCACCCCCAGGTCTTAATGAGGCTATTACTATATCCAGCAAATTGAAATTAAGAGTGTTGGATAGATGAAAAATATATATTTATTATATGATACATTATCATACATATATTGTATTATATTATTTTATTTTTTATTAGGTAATTTAAAATATGGAAAGTTTAATATATTTTTTGTGTAGTGGGGCATATGATCTATGCTGTTTTTATTATAATGATGTGATTTACAACGGAAAATAATTTAACAATTAAGGGGGTGTATCTTTTGTATAAAACGGTGAGCACTTGTAGGGTAAAATTGTCTGAGGAAGTTTGGTTATTGATGCCTTATGAAAGCGCTTACATTTGTTGTGTTTTTATGCAGTAAAGTATTTCCGTGGACTTCAGCTGTGTGGTATAACTCTCCTGTACTCATCCCTCATCAGACTACTAATAGAGTACAATGCTCCCTTCTGTATGCACCTCACCAGACAGCTGCAGCAGCTGGAGAGACCTCAGAGGTTTCTCACAGAGAAAATTCACGGTCTTCAAAAAAAGACCTACATGGACAGATTGAAGGCCCTGTCTCTGTACTCTTTATCTTATAGGCTGATGACAGATGACTTGCGCCTGACCTACAGAGCAGTCTTGGACCCTGCCCTAATGGAAATGCTGCACATCCACAAGTCAAATGGGACAAGATTCACTCACTCTAGGGATCTTAACCTAGCCTGCAACATTAACAGGACATGCTGGAGAGACAGATACGTCTCCCAAAGATTGTCAGTCCTCTGGAACAAACTCCCAATTCAATTAGAACAGAGCTCCTCAATGATCCTATTTAAGCGTAACTTAGACAACTGAATGTGAGATCATAAACTTACCCTGGGGGTGTCACCTATACCCTTCTTGGATAAGGGCAGTCTGTGCGGATCATAGACTCATGCTGCAAATATAGACCACACAACTTGGTCAATAAGGGAACAACAGTATAACATGGCTAGGCTTATAAAGGCACTAGGGCCAGTAGCCTAGTAACCTCCTATTTTCCACTGTATCTGATCTGACTCTGCAAATACACTAGGGTTGGCATAGTGGTTAAGATGTTTACTTCACAAACACAAGGTGCAGGGTTTGATTCTTATCCAATAGATCTGGTGTAATAGTTAAGATCTTCAGCAGACAGACAGGACCCAATTTGATTCTGACATCAGGTTTTTAGCTAGGGTTAAACTGGCCCTTCAGGACAGTTAGCATGGTATTCACCTATGAACAAGACTAGGTGGCTATTATGTTCAGCCTTGAAGGATGTTTCTTTTTTTCCATTAATGTGCAACCATTAAGTTAGTATATTTACGTAGGAGAACATGATGAAGATTATAAAAGGAAATATATATATATATATATATATATATATATATATATATATATATATAACAAACATGAATACTACTGTAAAATATGAAATCCCAACTAGAAATACAGTGAAAGCAGAATAATGCAGTAGGGCTACTGGACTGTAACTCCTTTAGTGCAGGATCAGCACAGTTCACTTTAGTGATTTTTCTTGCATGACCTCTCGAATACATTCTCCAATATTAGGGCTCACTTACAACAAAAGCTTACCATTAAAGACGTCTTTTTTAATATATAATATTTTTATAATTACAAGAATAAAGAAAAATCTCAACTTTTCTGCAAGTCACATAGATTCTACATGTTATGTTTTATTTTTTTCAAAAGGCTAGCCAGTCACATGCTGAATCTTCTCACGTTACTGAACTTTAAATTCATACTTTGGATGTACTCAGTGTTCTGAAGTTAACTGTTAATAATTACAATGTTTCAGTTACTGCACTCACAATCTTAATTAATCTCAAGCATGTTTTGTAATTTTAGTGTTCCACACATTTTACTGTGAGCTGTGTGATACCACCCCTCTGGGCCAGTAATCAAGGAGACTTAATCCTCACCATTGACACTGGAGAGGGACATTCACTTGGAATAAAAATAGATACGCAGAGTATTTCCAGATGCAGCTCTGTACATCAAGCACAATTTCCCTTAAGAGCACACAGGGAACACACACATTCCGAGGTCGGGGTTTCTCTCTCTCTCTCTCCAGGTCCCCAGTAAGACTCCCCACTGGCACAGCTGTAGAGTTGAATCCTCAGCAGAGTGTCCAAGCCAAGTCCTCCAACACCCTGGCGCAGATTTACTAGCTATGCCCCCCTTCTGCCCAGACTATAAGATAGTTACACTGCCACCAGACACTCCAAAGCCAGCTGCTCTAAGGCTCTTACAAAGGTACCCAATTTTACTGAGTAAAATTAATATTAATGCAAATGATAGTGTTTGACTAATGCAGTAAAGATTTCAGCGGTGGCCATGAATCAAGGAGACTTAATCCTCACCATTGACACTGGAGAGGGACATTCACTTGGAACAAAAATAGATACGCAGAGTATTTCGAGATGCAGCTCTGTACATCAAGCACAATTTCCCTTAAGAGCACACAGGGAACACACACATTCCGAGGTCTGGGTTTCTCTCTCTCTCTCTCCAGGTCCCCAGTAAGACTCCCCACTGGCACAGCTGTAGAGTTGAATCCTCAGCCGAGTGTCCAAGCCAAGTCCTCCAACACCCTGGCGCAGATTTACTAGCTATGCCCCCTTCTGCCCAGACTATAAGATAGTTACACTGCCACCAGACACTCCAAAGCCAGCTGCTCTAAGGCTCTTACAAGGGTACCCAATTTTACTGAGTAAAATTAATATTAATGCAAATGACAGTGTTTGACTAATGCAGTAAGGATTTCAGGGGTGGCCACAGAATCATCAAATAGATACAAGTACTCTCAAAGGTTAAAATATTCTCTAAAGGACCAGCCACAGTGAAAAGTTTAAATATATTTAATGATAAATATTAAAAGAACATGAAAATACTAAATATCTATTTACAATAAACACCAGCGTTTCAACCACAGGAAATATTAAAATAGCACAGATGAATACATTCACACAGATACAGAAAAAAACAGCACTTAACTAAGCTCACTACATTTTCCTGACTGATCTAAAGAATTACTATTCCCTGGTCATTTACTAGAGCAGAGCAAGATGAAGTGGGTGAGGGGTCCTTCTTTGTCAGGTTCCAAAAGCAGACTGCCCCGAGACTTCAGTCTCATCTAGTATTAAAACATCATTTTCTCATGGATTGCAGAATGACATCGCACACATCTGGTCATCTGACTTTAGGTTCCAATACCTGTATTCCTAGCAAATGAACCAGAATTTTGCATATATGTGTCAATAATACATACACACAGAGCTTTGCTAAGATCTGCTGCAGCTTCTGTAAGTCATAAAACAACAAAACACTTCCACTCTTCCTACAGGAGCTAATAAAGCATTCTCTGGCACAGACATTTCATCTCTGGCTGCAATCAGAATTGTAAGATACACTCTTTTATGGCCTAAATTTAGAAATTTAATTTCACACTATTCTTCAAAGTTAGCTGAAGCTGAGTTTAACCTCTTCTCTTCCAATATACTCTGCTACAATATTAATGTCAGTAGTTATAATACAGTCTGACATACAAGTGTATTTCTTTTTCTGTCCAGCAGGACATACTGTTGGTGCATTTTTAACACAATCAGCTTTACAAATACAATTTTTCAACACAAGCATCTGGACAAATCAGTTTGATATACAAATGACATAATTCTTTACAAAACTCCAGCTAGCTATACTGGCATATTACACATCCATTGCCCTACTTCTCCTCCTGGCATAGCTGACAATACCTCACATTGTCACAAGCTGCATTCTATGACTGCCTTAACAAAGATGGTACTAAATACTCCACAGTGCTTTATTGTATCCTAGACTCTTTACACTTCATTTGCTATCTTATGCAGTTTGTATACAAAATGAACATTTGCGACTAGCATAACAGAAAACAATATAAACCATTACTCCTAAGGCTTGTACAATTACACTGTGGAGGAGTAAGTAATGCTGCAGCATCACAGTAAGAGGTTTTTCAGTATGATTTACAGCAGGGATGATTTCTTTGCAGCGGCTGCATGTTCTCCCTGTGTCCATGTAGGTGTTCACACAGTACTGCGCTTTTCTCCTATCTCCTATTGATATTCATTGGTCTGTCTGTCTTTCTTATTGTGTGTGTGTGTGTGTGTGTGTGTGTGTGTGTGTGTGTGTGTGTGTGTGTGTGTGTGTGTATACTGACAAGAATAATTTTCAAAGCACCTTGCACCGGTTGGCTACCAGGATAATCTCCAGTACCCCCACAACCATGTAAAGGATAAAACAAGTCAGTGGAAAATGGATGAAAGGATACCTTGTACAAAATAAACCAGTCCATCGCTTTCCTCAATATGTTTATAACATCAGTGGCACACAGCATATGATTTCTTTTAGTTTTCATCTTATCCTCCAGAACTGTTGTTTTATTCAGGTACAGTTTTATATTTAAAGTCATGCAGTAGTCTCCTTTTTAGTTTCCTAGTTCTGAAAGTTTCACTCAAAAGGTTTTTACATTTTTTTTAATACACAGCACCAAACAGGAAAACAAAACCAAACCTTAATACACTTTAATTCTTTGAAACAAAACATATACAGTAACTAGTATACATCAGTCCTTGGCTTGACAGACAAATACAAATATTCTGATTTATGAGCTCTTAAATAACTCAACACATTTTTCTTGAACAACATGACAGCACATCACTTCTTATTCAGCTTTTGTCATGACCATTTTTAAGCTTCCTGTTACTTAGTGATAAAAACACATGCCTAGGCTTAGTTGGCTTAGTTATACATTGAGATGTCACAATTATAGAAACTATTTAAATGCCCACTAGATGTCTGTTTTGTTCTTTTTTTGTTAAAGGTCAATAACAGGAGTAAAATCAACTCTTGCTTTAATCCCCTGGGATGTAGTTCTAGCTATTTAGGCATGCAGTCAAAGAGACCATTAAGGAGTCTAGATGCCCCAGAACACTGTCTGGTTAAGTGACTTGCTCAGTCACTATAAGCAAATAAATGCTGAGGGAATCAAACCCTGCTTCATGTGAAGTACCTTGTTAACTGAGAATTAAAGCTGACAGATATTTAGCTTTTATGCTTGATCTAATGAACCACAACAGAAGAAACTCACTTTAATACCTACCAAATGACTCTGTTTTTTAAATCAGTATTCTTCTTTTTGGGAAGACAACTTCATCAACCTCATGCCGATTTAGAGATGCCAGTTACCTCAATGTTGTTTTCTGACATTGTTTTATTTAAATATTAGAGGACTTGATTAACAAACATAACTATTTTATACATATCTATAGTTGTTTTAACACCTGAATACAGTTTACAGACCTTAAGGACTCTGGTCATAATAATGGTATATTAATATAATAATAACTTCATAATTTCAGAGCTCCATTGTAATAATAATAATAACTTTACATGCTTAAGTCTCTGAGACAGCTGCAGTAATGTGTTCATGATGTATATATATGAATTCCTTCTAAGCATAGCCAAACCAAACAAGAGAGCAGGACAATGCCTGTACTCCTACAACATAGCCAAACTTTGGAATACCCTCCCTTCTTCCATTACCCAACTAGACTCCCTGAAGTCGTTTAAAACTGCACTAAAAACTCACTTTTTACATAATCCTAGCTGTACATGTAGAATAAAATGTAAATCCCCTTAATCCCATAACTTATTTCAAATATATCGTTTCCCTTCTAATACCTTCCTATTTTCAACTCCTTTGACTTAAAAGTTATTATTGAACATTACTATTTGCTTTTCTCTGTAATACAACTTACCTGCGACAGCCTGCATGTATAGTAACATGGATAACATATGCTTTGCAATTATGTTGTTCTGTAATAGTAGTTTGTCTTAACTATGTAAGCTTTCTCCCAGATTTGTACTTATAATGTATTGCTTTTGTTGTTTGTATAAATATAATATGAAGTTTTTGTGTTTATATAAATATGCAGCTTTTCTCCCCGGGCCTCCACTGAAAATGGATTTGTTTACCCAGTGGACTTTCCCAGTCAACAAATGCCAGTGTGTGTGTGTGTGTGTGTGTGTGTGTGTGCGCATTTTTTTTAAAATTTATTTTAACATTTGTTGACCGGGAAAGTCCGACTAGGACAGAGCCTATTTTCAGTGGAGGCCTGGGTAGAAACATTCCAGACACGTTTTTGGAATGTGGGAGGAAACTAGTGGAAACCCACACAAACACAAGAAGGACAAGCAGACTCTGCACAGAAGGACCCCAGCCAAGAATCGAAAAGGAGAACCTCTTGCTGTGAGGTGACAACGTCAGCCACTGCACCACTGCACTGCTTATAGATATATAGATATATATATATATATATATATATATATATATAGATAGATAGATATATATATATATATGAGACCATTCATCCAGGTAGCTATCTAGCTTTATTTAGCCACAACATACGAAGTATAACAGTCAGAAAAATACACACCACAACAGCCATATTCCACCAGTAAAAAACTTCTTTTAATATTCAACGATCTGGTACCTCGGCAGTTCGCCTTCAAGGATCACAATTACTTCATTCTGAACAAAATCTTTATATACCAATTATTCAATTAATTAATTTGTGATGATTCATTTACTAAAAATCAATTCAAGTTAAAGTGACCTCAACATCAAAGAATACTTAGTCATATATATACATCATTATAAAGAGTGAATTCAACAATATATCAGGTAGCAAATTCATATACAAACCAACACTAGTATCAGTAAACTCATAAATCAGATACATATAATATAGCAATTAAATATAATATAATGAATCCTATTGTTATACATAAAACATATTAGAAAATACTTCTAACATAATTTATGACAAAAAATATTATTAAATATTATAAATAAATGTATATATACATATATATATATATATATATATATATATATATATATATATATATATATCTATATATATGTTTTTCATATGCCTAATTCCTGATTCAAACCATATGGTTTTAAAGTGTTGAATTTCAATATCATTCTAGTTTCCAATTCTAACAGTTTGCCTATGAGATCATCACCCCTAAAAATTTAAGGTTTTCCTAATATGCTAAATTTTAAACTGTCACCACAACCACCATGAATGTCAATAAAATGTTTTATCACTGGACTTAATGGATTCGAATTTCTTATATCCTTTAGATGTTCCAGAATCCTAATTCTTACCATCCTTTTAGTTTGTCCTATGTACCAAATATCGGTACAGGAACAACCCAATATAAATACTACACTAGTTGACTTGCAGTTGAAAAATTGCTTGGATATATGTCTTCTATTATTAATATGTTCCACATTGATAACCCTATTACACACACTGCACGAACCACATGCAAACGTGCCTACTCTGGTGGAAATAATTCTGTCATGATGCACTAAGTTGTTATTTAAAATTTCTTTTAAATTTTTTCCCCTTTTAAATGAAAAAATAACATTATTTGGGAATAGCTCACCTATAGTGTCATCCTGACAAATTAGATACCAAAATTTCCTAAACAGTGAAATCATTCTTTTGGAAAAGGGGGTAAATTTAGTTACAAAAAACATTTTCTCAACATTATTTTTCATGTTAACCAAATGTTTTGTATGTCCCACCACATTAGGTACTAACAAGTTCTCATCAGTTCTACCATCTCGACACCACAGTAGATGGTCATAGTCATACCCCCTTTCCAGTAATCTCAAAAGTACTGAATTTAACTCCTTATCCATCTCCTCATGCATACTAGTATGATCCCGAATTCTTTTGAACTCACCTTGTGGTAAAGCATTTATTAGATGTGGGGGGTGCATGCTGGTAGCATGTAAAAACATATTTACTGATGTTTGTTTTCTATATGGTCTAAATTGAATTTTATTTTCTTTTTCAAATAAAGTCAAATCAAGAAAATTGATTTCACTTCTATTGACCTCATATGAAAACTGTAACTTATGTTCATTGTTGTTCAACATCTCAAAACAATCCAAAAATTCAGATATATCCCCCTTACAGATGAAAATTAAATCATCTATAAATCGCTTATACAAAACCACATTTTTCTTAAAAAAGTCAGTTGAGTAAATAAATTTTCTTTCAAAGGAATCCATATAAATGATGGCATACGATGGTGCATAAGCTGCACCCATCGCAGTGCCCTTGATTTGCAAGAAATATTCAGTGTTAAAACGAAAGTAACTATGTGTCAAGCAGAATTCCAACAGATAAATCAAAAAACTGGTTCTAGGTCCCTCACTTAGCATATTACACACCGACTCAAGCCCCCATTGTTTATCAATGTTAGTATATAGAGATTTTACATCAATAGTGACCCAATAATAATCATAACTCCATACTATATCAGAAACACAATGAATTAATTCCTGTGTGTTGACTATGTGAGCTGTTACCCTATTCAAATAAGCTTTTAACTGAAAATCTAATAAAAGATTGACATAAGAAAGAGCCCACCCCAGATATAATAGGCCTACCTGGAGGCTCTACTAAGTTTTTATGAATCTTAGGTAAAGCATATAGAATGGGCACAGTTGGTTTACGTATGTACAATTTTTTAACATTAGCTTGTGTGAGAAATCCTAAACATTTTCCTTTTTCCAAAATAAATAACAGCTCATTATTATATGTTTCTGTAGGATCACTATCCAACCTCTTATATTCTTCAGAATTAAGCAACAATCTATCCACCATAAGACAATAGTTAATTTTGTCCATTATAACCCAATTTCCACCTTTGTCGGCACACTTAAATTTATAATCATTTTTAAGTTTTTTTAAATCTTTTAGAGCCTGCCATTCATCCTTATTCAAGTTGAAACACTTTTTTTCTTTACAAAATTCCTTAAAGGAAATTTCTAATTCTTTAAAAAGCACTTTTTGAAAGGTAGAAATGGCAGGCACAGAAATGTGTGGAATAAACATACTATTAACATTTTTCAGTGCAGGAAATGCTAATTTACCATAACCATAAAGCGCATTTTCAACAGAAGACATATCAACACTAGTGTTCCATTCATCACAATCATAGTTGTAAATTGACAGATTTAATAAACTATCATCTATATCAGAATCACTTGAAAGTTTTTGTTCTTCATTACAAAGGGTAGACAAATTTTCTTCATTCTGTTTTGCAAAATAAACCCTAAGTAATAATTTTCTAATGAAGCATCTGACTTCAAGATAAATGTCAGCTAATGAAGGGAAGAAAGTAGGAACAAATTTACTTCCCTTATATAAAACTTTTAGCATGTCATTATTCATAGGTAAACTGGACAAGTTAACGCATTTTAAAGACTGCGCTTCTAAAGTCAATGCGGACAAACCTTCATTTGAATCTATTCCGCCCTTTCCTTCCGTTTCTTCCCCTATTGGAGTCGTCATTTTGAAAGTCCGCATTTGTGCAAGTGGAACCATCAGTTCCATTATGAACTTCCTTATCTGGAACCCGGTTATTTGTCACAGTTCTAGCAAAGGAAACATTTTTAATTACATTGCCTTCCACAGAAGACGCAGACGAAGCTGACAGCCCCCTCCGCTTAGAACTGCTGCTCCAGCTTCTGCCCCTTGACCTATTATGTGTAGAATCACGTTGCCAGTTAAACAGAATGCCTGTTTCGTAATCCTTAAGATCACGAACAAGCTTGTTTCTTTTTCTTTGCACAATGTCAGCTTCAAGTTTCTGGATTTTTTCATTAATGGCCAGCATCTGAGCTCCATAATTGGATTCAACCATCAGACCCTCTTGTAATAACACAATTTCATTTTTTATTTTTTCCTGTGATCTTAGGTTGCGTTTTATCAAGATGTTAAGCCAACCAATAGTACAGGAAAGGGACACTTTCTTCCATTCCTCAAATAGATCAGATTCATCCTCAGTGAATGGTGCCGCAGGTAACTTTTCAATGCGTAAACCATGGGGGGTTAATGTCCAAACTAATGTACTTTTCAAGCAGTCGAGTATCGCAGTACAAGGCAGTTTCTTTGGACATTAATTTGTTTAGTTCAGCAAAACGCCCATCAGCAGCAGCAGCAGCATTATTACCCCCAATATTCCAAGGATCCGAATTGGAATATTTTTTATCACGTTCAGTAATGATGTCTGCAAATAACATCGTGTCAGCTATGCGGCTCTGTTCAGAGCCCGCATTTCGAAGCGACATAATTATTAATTTAACAAATGAATACCGGTAAGAATTCGGATGGAAATACCGATAAGCCACAACATACGAAGTATAACAGTCAGCAAAATACACACCACAACAGCCGTATTCCACCAGTAAAAAACTTCTTTTAATATTCAACGATCTGGTACCTCGGCAGTTCGCCTTCAAGGATCACAATTACTTCATTCTGAACAAAATCTTTATATACCATTTTATGAATCAATTATTCAATTAATTAATTTGTGATGATTCATTTACTAAAAATCAATTCAAGTTAAAGTGACCTCAACATCAAAAAATACTTAGTCATATATATACATCATCTAGCTTTATTTACCCTAAAACTGTATGTTACTTCCACTTTGCTCTTCCGCATACTCCTGCCTAAGTGGATCTGTTGATGCATGTGTTTTCACAGAACAGTCACCCTAACTGCAGTGCAAAGCAGGCTTTGCAGAGCTAGTGTGCATTTGTCTGAAACAGGCTGGACTACTGTACTGTTGACTTTGACTTTTTTGTTTAATACAATCAGACATCTGAGGTATGCACAAACAATACAGTGACAGTAAATAAATGACTGTGCATGTATGGGGGTCAGTGGATATAAAATAAGTTGTTCATAATTTATTTAATTTTCCATCATAGTCAGACATCAGCATTGTACAGAGTAAGTGTCTGTCTTTGGTGGTCTGGTCAGGAAGTGTGTGATAGCAACTAATCATAGATGCAGAGAGTACCACTGCCATCTCAGAGATTCATTCTCTGGTTGAGTTCTTAGCTGTGATTCCTTCTTTCTAGAGTCTGCAAGTCCTCCTTGTCTTTATATGGGTTTTATCCAAGTGTTCTAGTTTCCTCCAACACCTCTTTTCTTTTCAAGAAAGTAGGTCATGCCCAGACTTAATGTTCAAAGTTGACTAAAGATTTGTACTCAAGATTGTGATGATACATAAATTATATCTACTAACAGTGCCTGCCTGCCTCTCTAACCCCCCCCCCTCCCAAACAGTCTATGACCATCTGTGTACCACTCTGGTGTTAAACCAAGATGAAAGTGAAATAATATGTAGCCACAAGCACTTACTTCACATTATTACTATGATACATAAATAGAGCACGGCTCCTCACCCCTACCTCACAAAAAACAGCCACCTTCTGTATACTCTTCTGATGTCAGAGTGGAATGAAAGTGAGAAAAATGTCCACAATATTATATTTTAACACACACACACATATATATATATATATATATATATATATATATATATATATATATATATATGTGTGTATGTATGAGAGAGAGAGATAGTGAAAGACACACACACACACACACACACACACACACACACACACACACACACACACACACACACACACACACACACACACAGCATGCCTCTTCACCCCAAACCACAAACGATAGCCGCCTGAGTACACATTTAATATTTGATTATGAGAAAAGTGAAAAAATACTGATTAAGCTATTGTGCTCCAATTTGCTGTTCATAGTACACTGCCCCTGGACCAGCCATAGTGACCATCTGTCCACACCTCGTAGTTTTCATTGTGAGGAAGATTAATGACAGAATGACCAGACTGTGTTCCCCCATGCAAACTATAGCAACTTTCTGTGCATATGTTTGAGCAGGGTCAGTTTTACAGTTGGTAAGGCCCAGGCCAGAGGTTGAGAATGGGTCCCCTACTAAGCTTGCTTCAGTATCTCCTTATACACCTTAGGAGTATAGGGCAAGATGATTCTCAGAAGTTCTGTTGGTCTGGGTGTTCTGAAATACATTTTATGCCTTACTTTTGAAAGAGAGGTATTAGTTAACTGCTTTTTTACTGCTAGCCAGAAGAGGTATATATGTGTCCCCATACTGTGCATGTCCAAAGGTAAAGTAGATATATTTTCAAATGCACTCATACTGACATTGCCCCGGACAAGCAAGGTCAATCACAAGATGCATGCACACATAGGTTCATAGGTAGGTACTAGGCTATCAGCCCAAGGGCCTAAGTAAGCCTAGCCAACAAGGTTCCCTGGCTTACGCCACCCAAGAAAGTTATTTTCCTGTGCCTCTGTTGAGCAGAGCCACAGAAGTGATCCCCGGGGTGTATTTCTTATTTCCCATCCACTCATCAAGATTTTTCTTGAAGAGTGCTAATGAGGAACTTTGCTTGACATCAATGGGTAGCTTGTTCCAGAGTATGTGAAGTCCCTTGGACAGGAATCTATCCCTCCAGCATGTCCTGTTTATTGTGGTAACAAGGTTTAGGTCCCTAGAGTGTGTAGCTCAGAGGGATTGGAATTTCTTTAGGTGTAGTATGTCCAGCAGCTCTGGGTTTGGCATAGCTTTATATGTTAGGCAGAGATCACCTCGGAGTAGGTGATATACTACGGAGTAAAGCTGGAGTTTTTTGAGACGGTCAGTGTAGGGCGTCTGTTTGAGGCCAGTAATCCTCTTTGTGAGGTACTTCTGTGGCCTTTCCAGCTGCTGCAGATGTCTTGTGAGGTACATTCCAAAACAGGCATTGTACTCTATAATGGGTCTAATGAGTGTCAAGTTGAGAGGAACAATGACCTCTTTTTTACCTGGATGAGAACCCTTTTGTGATGAGGTGTGCCACGTAGAAGGATTTCCTGACTACTGTGGTGATGTGATTATCAAAGGAGAGACTACTGTCCACCTGGGTCCCAAGGTCTCTTATCACACATTTGGCGTTAAGTAGACTGCTGCCTATGTGGTAGTTCATGGGTACAGAGTTTTTACCAAAGGGAATGACAATGCACTTTTTGGCATTGAGCTTGAGGCCATGGCTCTGACACCAGGCATCTATCTCAGTGAGGCCCTTCCGTAGGATGTCCACATCATTTGGGGACTCAACTATGACTCCTAGTTTGCAGTCATCTGCAAATTTCATTAGCCAAAGGTCTTCTGTGTTAGCCTGTACTTCAGAGAAGTAGATACCAAACAGTAGAGGTCCCAGGACTGAACCCTGTGGTACTCCACTTATCACTGGTTTGAAGTCAGATTTGGAGTCTGCAACTTTTACAGTGTGGGTTCTGTCAGTGAGCCAGTTGGAAGCACATCTTGTGACGTAGGGATTTATATCTAGTTTAGTGAGTTTAGCTATAATTTCAGAATGGGGGATGGTGTCGAAAGCCTTGGCGAGGTCAAGATAGGCTGTGTGAACCACCTTACCCTCGTCTACGGCTTTGGTGACTGCTTCAAAGAAGTCGATCAGGTTCAGGAGGCATGATCTGCCTTTCACAAACCAGAACTGGGTGGGGTCCAGAGTTTGGAGGTTGCCAATGCCTTTGTTTATAAGTTTCATGATGATACATTCCATGGCCTTACATACCAGGCTTGTCAGGCTAATAGGACAATAGTTCCCAGTATTAGTGGCGGCTCCCCCTTTGTGGAGTGGGATAACTGTTGCTGTGTGCCATTCAGTGGGCACAAAGCCTGATGTGAGACTATGATTGAACATGGTGCTTAGGTGGGGAGCAAGTTCATTCTGAAGTTCATGTAAAACGCAACCTGGGATGTTGTCCGGTCCCATGGATGCTGTGTTTTCGGTTTTAGAGCGTGCAGCTTTTACCTGCATAGTTGTGATTACAGGGACTCTACATTCTTCCTGTATAGATATGGGCCCTTTAGGGGGTGAGAAGGGGTAAAGTTAGCATTGAACCTATGTGCCAGGATGTTGGCAATATCAGTTGGTTCTGCAATTTTCATGCCGTTGTGCTGTAACTCAGAGCAGATCTGGGTGTTGCCATTGAGATTCTTGACATAGCTATAGAATGCTTTGTGGTTGTCCCTAGAATCAGTGGCGATTTTGTTTTCATAGCTAGCTTTGGAGGATCTTATAACTGATCTCAGCTTCTTACTGAAGCTGACCAGGTAACTCCTCCACTCATGGGATTTTACTGTCTTTTGCAACAGTTTCTTCCTTCTGTTGTAGAGTTTGTTTATGGCAGGGGACCACCATATTGGCTTTCTTTTTTTGGGGGATAGCATCTTGGTTCTATTTGGGATAGCATGATCCATGCACTCGTGTAAGTGCTTATAGAGTGCATTTGTGTAGGATTCAGCAGTCATAAATGTATTGTCCATCTGCAGGGGTGTCATAAAGTTCACCACTTCTGTCTTAAGAAGCATGGTTGGCTTTGGAGAAATTTTTTACCGTGGTTTCCTTAATGGGGGTGGGGGCGGGATGTGGATATCTAAGGTGATTAAAGTCTATAAACACAGTCCCAAGGGTAAAGTGCCTTGGTAGTAAAAAGTCTATGAATGAACGTATAAATAACTCCAAGGCTCACCACTGGCTGAACAAACAGAACAGCACACTTTAATATATAACACAAGAAAAACAGTAAGCACTTCCGCATTACTCAGAACGCTTCTTCAGACTAAATCCAGTTAAGACACAGTTCAAATAAATAGGAATAGTGCATCACGTCTCTTGATTAATTACTTTATATGTTAGATGGTTTTGTAATAGATAGTATGTATTTCTATGTATGTAGACTCTACTTTAGTTCTTTGCATAGTGTTTCATAGGTCTTCAAGGGTTTTTTGATATGAAGTAAGTGTTATGCAATGTCATGTTATGCTAGTACTGTATTTATTTACATATATATCAATGTTTTTATCTTAGTTTTAGATGATAGAATGTTTTTATAATATTTGTTAAATTATATATCTTTAATATATTGATTAGTTTTATTATACATATAGGAACTTTTAATGTAGTGAAGTAGTTAAGTATAATATAGCTTTTAGAATAGATTGGTTAGTAATTAATCAAGAGAAATGATGCACTATTCCTATTTATTTGAACTGTTTTTTGAACTTGATATACTCTGAAGAAGCGTTCTGAGTAACGCAAAAGCGCTTACTGTTTTTCTTGTGTTTAAGTGTGCTGTTCTGTTTGTTCAGCCAGTGGCGAGCCTTGGAGTTATTTATCTGTTCATCTAGGGTGATTAGCTTATGATCGGATCTGACCAACGAGGAGTTGACTTCAGGTGTGGAACACAGATCACTCATGTTGGTAATGACTAGGTCTAGGATATTGTTGCCCCTGGTGGGGGTGTGGGTAAGTTGATCCAGGGCACTGGAATTTATGAATTCCAGAAAGCGTTGAGCAAAGGAGTTGGTACACGAGTAGTTTTCCCAGTTAATGGTGGGGTAGTTGAAATCGCCCATTATTAGGGTGTTTGGTTGAACCCTAATATTTTCCAGTATATCAAGAAAAGAGGAGTGCGAATCCTGGGGCATGGTGGGGGATCTGTAGCAAATCCAAAAAAGAGGCCAGCACCAAGAGTAATACCTGAGTTTATTGCAAATTCAAACCGGTTTCAGCAGTCTTGCCTTCATCAGTGAATACGATAATCATCATATGTCATTCCTTATATACATCCAGCACAATATCCCAATTAAATATTTAAAGAGACAGTAGAATCTAGAAGCCAGTAATAATAAAAAACTGGAAATACCTCTATTAGTATATGAATGAACATTCTCAAATGTAATTATTTAATCTTTTATGTATAAGTTATAAATGGTCATTTAAACCAGGGGAAAAAAAAGAGCTCCTAGCCTAATGATCCACATCCTTTCTTGCCACCCTAACTTGTTCACTCTATCACCCACTATCTTATCAATAATACAAAAATGGAATATTGCTGATTTATATTCACATACATGTTGTAGAGGGCATTTGTTTGTTGCGAATGTCACTAAGATGTTCAGATATTCTTATTCTAAAAGGTCTGGAGGTTTGTCCAACATAAAAAGATGTGGCCAAGTAGACCACCCAGTCTGTTCCACAATTTGCAAAATGCTTGATCATTGTGTACCATTTGAGTATTTTTACTGGAGAACTCCTTAGATTTAGGCATATATCTACAAAATGAGCAATGTCCACAAGAAAATGACCCAACCAACAAGTCCCCTGTAATGGTCAATTGTTCCAAAGACTGATTACCACCCTTTGATTTATAATGATTAAAGTGAGACCCCAGTGTACGTCCCCTGCGATAAGAAAACTTACATATATCCGTAAGGAGACTAGATAGTTCCTGATTAGCCTGAAGAATATTCCAATTTTTATTAACATTTCTGATGGCATTGATATTCCTGCCATAGGTAGTAACAAATTGGATACTATCCACTGAGGTAGGCTTTTTTCTTTAGTATTGCAATAATTCTGACCTGTCTTGTGCACTAGCCCAATTGCTAGCTGAAAGGATAGTTCCTGGTTTATAGCCCCTAGCTCTGAATCTGTGTATTAAATCAGTCTTATGATATTCATAATCAACATTGGAAGACCAGATTCTTTTGATACGTAGAAATTGTGACTTTGGAATATTCCTTATAATATGATCAGGGTGTAAACTAGTTGCCTGTAAAAGGCCGTTATACTCTGGATATTTGCAGAAGACCTGAGTCGACAAAGTGTGGTCTTGGTTTCTACAGATTTTGGCATCAAGAAAGTGAATTTCTTGGTAGTGCATATTGAGCGTAAATTCAATACCCCACTTGTTTTCATTGAGGATTTGGACAAATTCCAAAATATATTCTGTGTCCACCCGCCAGACTATCCAACAGTTGTCCAGGTACCGCCACCAAATATCCATCTCCCCCTGAAAAATATTGTGCAATGTATCATATATAAGGAATTTCTCAAAATAGCCCATAAACAGATCCGCATATATGGGGGCAAAGGATGCTCCCATAGCTGTACCATGGACTTGCCAGTAACATTCTTGTTGGAAATAGAACACATTCTTAGTTAGAACATGCTCTGCCATACAGATAAGTAGAGTGTTAAATCCTGGTGGATAAATGTCTGCTTTATTCAGCCAATATTCTAAAGCCTCCAGCCCAGTGTGGAATATTGGTATACAACGCCGTGACATTCAATGTACACATTATCCAATCTGGTTCCAATTGAGCGTCACTTAGGATCCTCAGAAATTTTGTCATGTCCATGTCCTCCTCGGGGGAGTGCATTTTGAGATTTAGACTTCTAGCATTGAGAAGCATTAACCCTCAGTTTTTGCTTGCCTGTTCCAGTTACGGTGGTGAATTTGTCATTTGAACCTTGTCTAAAAAAGGCACTACAGGGGCAGCAAGAGCCTTAGCTAGTATCCGGAATCCCAGGGGTGACAGGTGCAGGCCATCTCTGGCAAAGCATCGTGGTCATCATCTCACTGCATGACTACTTACAGACAGATCTGAAATTGAAGGAATACCAATTCACCTATGGTATGTCTCTGTTGAACGGATGAAGGAGAAAGCTGAAGTGATTTGTTCAGGCCATCACTGGATCAAAAGGTTGAAATGAAGTTTTAAAATGCACTTGAGATTATTTACAACCACCTGACTTAATTCAGTTATTACAGTGTTGTCTTCACCATTTATCAAATGTTTAAAGGATTGAGGAAAATTGTGAAGTGTTAGATGAAGTTTGAGAAAACAAAAAATAATTTGTGTGGAATTCCAACATGGCTGTGTATTGACTAGCAGGTTGACTAGAGCTTTTCTGGTGTGAAAAATAAAAAATTGTTTTAAATAAAAAAGCTCATAAAAGTTAGTAGTTTGGGTAAAATTCAGTAACTCGCTAGTATTTCACTGCATGGATTTCAACAAATAGGACATTTGGAGAAAGAAAAAGAAAATCATTCAGAAAAGGAAAGAAAAAAGCTTTGGCTGCAAAGAACCTTACAACTATTCAACAAAAAGCAGTTTAGGTTTCAGCTTTATTACATGAGATGGATTCCAGTAATTTAGAGGAAGGAAATAAATCAAATGCACTAAAATGCATTTAAAATAAGTGAGTTGATGGTGGAATATGTAAGGTAATTTTACAAAAGGCTGGAAAAAATAAATACTTTAAGTTACTATTCGGATGAGCTGATAAAACATATCAGAAATTAGAAGACTGGAAATTAAAATGAAGGAAACACTGATATTACATCAGGCTACTCAAGAACTTATTTTTAAAAGATAATAGTGTTAGAAGACAAAGTAAACAAAGAAAACCTGAGATTTTCTGCTGTCCCAGAAGAACTGGAAGGAACATATTGTATTCTTTTTATGCAAATACTGTTAAACAGCTATACTGATATGGGACAGCAGGGTTTGTTAATGGAGAGGGCACATGTTCGGTATGCTGCAAATCTGGCCATCAGTAAGCAGCTATATTGGTGTCGGACATCAGGGTTTGTTAATGGAGAGGGCAGATGTTGTGTATGCTGCAAATCTGGCCATCAGTGACCAGCTATACTGGTGTAGGACATCAGTAAGCAGCTATACTGGTGTTGGACAGCAGAGTTTGTTAATGGAGAGGGCAGATGTTGTGTATGCTACAAATCTGGCCATCGGTAAGCAGCTAAACTAGTGTCAGACAGCAGGTTTGTTAATGGAGAGGACACATGTTGTGTATGTTACAAATATGGCCATCAGTAAGCAGCTATACTGGTGTCGGATAGCAGGGTTTCTTAATGTTGAGGGCAGATTCATAGATTCATAGATTAGTACTAAGCTAGCTGCCCTTGTGAGCCATTTTAAGCTTAGCCAATTATCCCTTGTAAGACTCAAACCCTGCACCTTGTGTTTGTAAGGCAAACACCTTAACCATTCGGCTACTCTCCCAAGATGTTGTGTATGCTGCAAATCTAGCCATCAGTAAGCAGCTATACTGGTGTCGGACATCAGTGACCAGCTATATTGATGTTGGACAGCAGAGTTTGTTGATGGAAAGGCAACATGTGTGGGCTACAAATCTGGCCATCAATAAGCAGCTAGACTGGTGTCGGACAGCAGGGTTTGTTAATGGAGAGGGCACATGTTCTGTATGCTATAAATCTGGCCATCAGTAAGCAGCTAGACTGGTACTGGACAGCAGGGTCTGTTAATGGAGACGAGAGGCCACATGTTGTGTATGCTATAAATCTGGCCATCTGTAACCAGTTATACTGGTGTCGGACATCAGTAAGCAGCTATACCGGTAATGGACAGCAGGTTTGGTAATGGATGGGCCACATGCTGTGTATGCTACAAATCTGGCCATCAGTAAGCAGCTATACTGGTGTTGGACAGCAGGATTTGTTAATGGAGAAGGCATGTGTTGTGTATGCTGCAAAACTGGCCATCAATAAGCAGCTACAGTTGACAATCTGAGGGAACTGTTTCTGACAAAACTGTGGAGGAAAGCAAAAGTACTCAAAATAGGGAAACCAGAGTGATTATTCAGTGCACACCAGGCATTAGAGAAGTTAGTAAGGGGACGTTAAGAGCCAGGTGTGAGATTCAAGTTGTTTTATCAAGCTTTCTTCAAAGGGAAAAAAAATCTGTCAACAAGGAATGAGCCAGCAAGTTTTAGGGACTCTCCTTATTGTTCTGGCAGAGACAAAGCCTGTGGAGAGACTTTGCCAGTAAAACATTGTCCGCTGTTTCAAAGGAAAGTATTTGACAGAAGATAAAAAATGACAAGAAACAGCAGAAGTATCTCTGACTTGAACAAGAGACTGGTGTCAGGAAGTTAAGATGACCAGGAAGGAAGACCAGTTACAATGTGAAATTAGTGATTAAGTGGGGGAAATGTAAAATATAAATTCCATTAAATGTAGCGCAGGCATGTGAATTTGTGGATCTGGTCTCTCATGTCTGTTCCTCAGCAAATAGATCTTTAGATACAAATCTGATCTGACTTTGGCCCCTCACAAGCTTCAGATCCAGTGCTCAGGATTTTCCACTTATCCATAATCCCCCTGCAAATATCAAGTTACCCCAGACCTTGTGTGTTACTCAGTTACAGAAGACATGCTCCTTGGTGCTCAGACATGTTAGTGAGATAAGTGAAATTCTAGAGTTTATTACCCTCTGTTTGAATGGAGTTTTTATCCTTCTTTGATCTCTCTTTACATAAAAAGATACAAAATTTATGTTTAGTCTTTAGATTTTGTCTAGGCTCTCTCTTACTCAAGGATGCCTGCTGGAGACCACGCTTTTCCTTTCCCCCTTCCTTTATCAATGAAGTATTTTATTTCCTTTTGGGGGCATGTTTTACAACAGGTTACTGTTTTGTTTATCCCTCCAGTGAGATTTTCAAGATGTCTGAAAAGCCATCAAGGATCAAAAAGTATGTGGCTTGTGGCCTCAAGTTACCTAACTCTGATGCACATACAAAATGCGTTTACTGCTTGGGGGCTGCACAACTGGATAAGCAGTGCAGCGTTTGTGTTGACTTTGGTTATAGGGTGATAGTAGAGAGAAGAAGCAACTTAGTCTTAAAGGGACTTCTCACTGCCTTTGTGGGAGAAGAACACCCTTCTTCTCACTCCTCAGTGTCTTCTTCTTCTGCTTGTCCTCTAAGAAGCTAGTTGATCATGCTAGAAGGGGCAAAATGAAAGAAATAAAAGCGAGAGAGAGAAGGAAAAATCAAAATAATCAAAGAAACGGTCTCTGGATCATGACTCTTCATCAACTCCAGCTCCCAAGCTGTCAGAATCTTCAGATCCAGTCCTAACATCAGGACCAATCCTTATCAGATCTGTTACACCCTCTCTACCAGAGACCTGTTTTTCTCTGGGGTCAGTATCTCCTAGAATGAGATCCCCTGCTCTCCTGGAAAAATCCATTCATTGGATCTCTAGGCCTTCATACAGTCTTTCCTTTCGCCACTTACTTATCTTAAGAGAGACTCCTGGAGGAATTAAAGTCGACAGGATGATAAGGAAATTCCTCAGGACCAAGATCTAGCTAGGAGTCCTTGTGGCTACAGCCCCTGCCAGGACCAGGGAATTGACCACTTCTCCACACCAGTTTATTGCTTCTTCTCTAAACTGTCCTGCTGAAGTGAAGCAGTCAGATCTGAGTTCTTCCATGGTATGTCTTCATTGGATCCAAAGGCATGGTCTTCTTCAACTCTGATTATGTCTTTGATCTGGTCAGCTCTAAACATTTCGGATCCAACCGAATGTCAGAGCCAAGTTATCGGTGTAGGGACAGGAGGAGTTGGTTTGGCCCCGAGACCTTTGGATATGTTCCTCTCTTTTGGAACTTTGTTATTAGACAATTTGACTCTGACATCCGCTTTGGAGTTGAGTCAAATGGTTCCTAGAGACTAGTCTTCTTTCAGAGCCTCTAACACTCCTTCTGTAAGGGTTCTAGTTTCTGTCTCTGGCCTGGCCTTTAAAGTTTTTGAAACAGTGCTCTCTCTCTCTTTCTCCAGAAATCAGACATCCCTTTTGGGCTCAGATCCATCCCTCCCCTGCAGGATTTCTCCAGGTTCTTTGCCTGCTCATCTTATTCCATTATTACAGCATGTGTCCAAAAGCCTTTAACCCACTTCTGTTGAGGAACCGTGATTGGCTTCCGAGTGCACTCCAGAACATCCCACCAGAGAGGTGCATCAAAAGCACAAATGTAAAAGGAGGCACATTGACTCTCCACAGGAATTCCTCATGAAGGGGAAGGGTCCCCAAGAATGCCTCTTCAGGACATCTCATTCAGAGAGATTTAAGAACTATGAAGCCCTTCCCCAAGAGGAATCGGTATTCCTTAAGTTTTTTGGGGCTAGTTCATCTACTTCTTTGGTAGTACCTCTTGCAGACGAGATGGTGGTCCTAATCACAAAGTGGGTATGAAAGGAAAAGGATGTAACCAAGTCAATTCCCTGCAAGCCTGACAAGTTTCTAATGTCGCAGAAAGACCATCCTTACTGGAGCAAGGTTCTAGTTGTGGATTCTATGGTGGTGGTGGTGGCTACCAACAAGTAAATGGCAGAATAGAGTTCCACTCTCCATTCACCAAACAGAGAGTTTGTTTTTTCTGTTGGACAGATTTGGAAAGTGAACCTATACTTCAACAACCTTATCTATCAGGGCAATGAACTACCCGGCACATGTCACCTGCTTCCAGAGTTATTTCACCAAAGAGCTTTCCAGATGTCTCATAGGGTCCCAATCTGTTGAGTAGAGAAAAATTAATTGACTCTTGAGATAGCTACCCACCAATCCTTATCTAATATCTCAATGCATCTAATTTCCAATGCCACAAAAGGCACTTTCACAGCAGCAGGCACTGGCATAACTTTTAGGAGACATGCTTGGATGTGATTTGGGGAATTATTTCAAGACATCCTTCATCAAAATTCCCTATGATGGATCAACACTCTTTGGGCCAAAAATGAAGGAAACATTATTCAGGAGTGAATAAGATGGTAAGACCCTATCTTCCATAGGAGTCAAGTTTTCTACCTCCAAGAAGACCTCCTCAAGAAACCAAAAGGGCAGGAAGAAACTTTGGTTCCACAAGTCACAGGGTTTTATTTCTGACACTTCTGGAGAGAGAGAGACCCCTGTGGCAGAGGGGGAACTCTAATGCTGAATGTCACAACCAGGGCAGAAGTCGTCTGCTAAACAAGGGCTTTCAGGGTCCTTTCTCCAAGAGGCCCTACCAGTGCTCCTGAATGTGTTCTTGACTTCTGATTTCTGGAGGCAGTTGGGGGGAGCTTTCTCCCTATACCCAATGAGCTGGATGTCCATCACTTGAGATGTCTGGGTGCAGAGGATAACAGAGGCAATTTCATTCCCTTTCTTTACCCCCTATACTTTCAAAGAAACTCCCTGATGTTCCACCCTTCCAAAGGGTAGTAGCTACTTAGGAGATGTCTTCAAACAAGTTTGTAAAACAAATGAAATTTTGGATGGTTACTGTATAGTCTATATTCTTCCATTGCTAAGGAAGGATGACTGGATGTGCTAGACCAACCTCTAGGATGCATACTATGTGGTCTCCAATTGAGGCTAGTCTTCACGTCAACTTTAGAGATGACAGTAGTCCTCCTAGTGTTGCAGGCTTTCCAGGGCTCTCTCCCCTTGTGTGTGATTTCTATCCAGACTGACAACATGCCAGTGGTTTGACATCAACAAGCAGGGAAGAACATGATCCTAACATCTATTTTGCAGGCCATGAGAGTGTGTCGGTGGGTGATGTGTTCTTTCCACTTTCTGATAGCACATATTCTGGAGAAGTCTTGTGTTTTAGCAGACAGATTGGGCAGGTCCCTCAGTCCATTAGTAGCAGATCGGATTTTCAACTGATGGGTTCCACTTTGCTACAGATTTTCGCATCCACCTACAACATCAAGTGCAGTGGGTACTCTGTTCTGATCCCTGTGATGGGGAGTTAGGGAGTCACTGGGGGATGCTGTGACCCACAATTGGCCTTCGAGACTCCTTTACACCTTTTCCCCAGCCTGAGTGATACCTAAAGGCCACAGTGATCCGCTTAACCTCTTTTTGCCTTCAACAGGTGTAGGTTCCCTTCCTCTGGTATCATCTACTATACCTTACCTGGATGCTGGGCTCAGCTCCAGATCTCCTTTCTCACCCATTGGTTGCATCACCCAGATATTCAATCCCTCATGATAACTGCATGGTTTCTCCAGTTCCAATGATGGATAGACAGTCCAGGCTTTCTTCTCTAGTTACTCACATTTTTTTTTAATTTTATATAAGAAACATCTTTATTAAATTATCAGTTCTGACATAAGCAATCATACATCTACATAAATGAAAACAAACCATACTGACATAATTTTAGTTGCAAATGTTATATGTCATTTCTAATCTATCCAATCTCTGTCAGTCAAACATTACATATCTCAATCAAGTCCTGCCTTCTTTTAAACATCATTCCTCCTCTGCACATATTGTTCCCTCGACTCATATTTTTTATGTAATTGGGTCCTACCCTTTTCTAAAGATCCCATTTCCAGACTTTGATTTCCATTTTCTAGTAGCTTTTTTTGGCAGCCACCATAATTAGACACAGCAAGGTCTTACCATGTATAGACAATTCTGATTCTGTATCATAGCTCAAATAAATAATTTCCTTAGTTATACAGTTTGTTCACCCAGTATTTCTAATACATTAGTCAGCAGGGAATTTTTAAAGTCTGCCAACTCAATACATTCTGAGAAAATATATTTTCCCAGTTATCTCTTTCTTCCCCATCACACCTCCAACATTTGCTATCTACCTGGAGAAAAAAATCCTTGGAGTCTACTTGGGGTATAAAAATACCTATGTAAACACTTCCAAGCAAAGATCCTAAATCTTCTAGACTTTGTTGCATACTTGGGAAACATAAATATATCACCCCATTGTTTCCTTGTGAATTGCTTATCCAGTCTCTCTTCCTAATCCTTGCTAACCTGCTCAGATTTATTCTTATAGTTATCATGCAAAATTGTATATGCTGTACTAATTATTCCTTTGTTAACAGTAGTTTCTGTTCTAGATTATGCTAAACATTCTACCAGTACTGGTGTTTCACTTAAGATCCCCTATTTCTTTCTATACGCCTATACTTTGATATCAATCCTTGATAAGGAAGACGATCTCTATCTTGCAGTCAAAATAAATATTTTCTCCCAATACATTCATTCGTTTGCCAGTTTTCTCCAATAAATAAATTCCAGCCCCATATTGTATATTGTTTTTATATCTTATTGCAGTCATCCCTATCGGCAGAATCTCCTTTCTCCATTCCCACATTGGCTTACTTCTTAGAATACTTTCTGCTACTTTATGAATATAATATTTTGTATGGTTACTGTTATTCGGCTTAAGGAGCTGCATCCAAAATCGAAGTCTGTCCTTGTTTCTTGAACTATCCCCTGTTTTTCATCACTCCTTTCCACTTTGAATTATAACTATCTGCTGGTGCTATATATAGGAGCCTTAACTATGTAGCTCTGAAATATCCCTTCAAATCGGGCAATGCCAAACCGCCTAATTCTATTGGAAGAATCAGCTTATCCCACTTGAATCTTGCCATCTTACCCTCCCACATAAAATCCTTCTTCTCTATTAACTCGAGGGACTTAAACCTCAGCACTGAAATAAATAGGACATGCTGGAGGGACAGATTCATAACCCAGAGGCTCCCTTCACTTTGGAATAAAATCCCAGTCCAGGTTAGGCAGAGTCCCTCATTGACTCTCTTCAAGAGGAATCTTGATGAGTGGATGGGAGATCGTAGGTTTACCCCAGGTATCACTTCTGTGTCACTGTTAGACAAAGGCACAGTATACTAACCTCAAAAAAGGGCATAGCAAAATTAATTTAAAATGGGTTGCGAAAGCCAAACACATTCTGGCTAGGCTTATAAATACCCTAGGGCAGATAGCCTAGTATGAACCTATGAACCTATGAACTGCTATCCACAACTTCTCCTCTGGTTGATAAAAATATGCCTAACCAGTGTATAAAACTAAACGGACTAAAAATATTTTAACTGCTTCTATCTTGCTATCCATGTCCATAAAACAGAGCTTCCAGTTTCTCAGTTTTTGTATTATCTTTTGTTTAGCCTCTTCCCACATATCCTTAGCTGCCACACCAGAGTCCTTTTTAATCGATACTCCTAAGTACTTCATTTTATTATGTCCCCAAACATATGGATAGTGCTAAATCAATTCATGTGTGGGTACATAGTTTACAGCTATTGCCTTTATTTTAGCTTCATTCATTTTGTATTCCAAAAAGACATGAAACGGTCTCAAAATGTTCCACAACACTGAAATGTCCTTTTCTGGATTTATCAGGTATAAAATCATATCATCTGCAGACAGAGACAGCTTTTCCTGACTACCATACCAATTATATCCTTGAATTTCTGAGACCCTTATTTTCTTTGCCAGTGGTTCTAAATATAATGCAAGTAACAAAGGGGAAAGAGGACCCCCCTGCCTGGTTCCGCTGATCAAGCAGAAATCATCAGAGAGGAACCCACCTACTTTAATTATCACCTCTGATCTCTCATATATCCTCCTTATCAACCTTATAATTTTATCAGGAAATGCAAATGCTTCCATTGATCTGCTCATAAACTTCTAGCTTACTCTGTCAAATGCTTTTTCTTCATCATGACCCACCAATAACAGTAGTATTTTCTGGGTCTATATCAGTCCGTTGAAACAGCTGATGATGGAACACCAGATGTTTGAACTGTGAAGTTCGAACACTGATTATCTTGAAGCCACGGAACACTGAATTCTTTCCCAGGGAAAGAATTCTGTGGGCCGTTTCTGTGGCTTCGCGATTATCAGGACTGTGGTGGGAAGTTACGGGTCGGGTTCAGGTAAGTGTGCGATTGTGTGGATATTAGGGTTGCGGCACGGGTTAGGTGAGTTAGGGTTAGGGTGAGGGTGAGGTGGGTGTGTGATAGTGACAGACTTTAGGGTTAGGGCGGGATAGGTGAGTTAGGGTTAGGGCGCGGGTCAGGTGAGTGTGCGATAGTGACGGACCTTAGGTTTAGGGTTTGGGTTAAGGTAAGTGAATAGATAGTAGTATATGTACAGTTTAGTGTAGGGTTACATGTAGATTGCTGTTTTTTTGGTGTGCTTGTGTTGTGTGTGTGTTTCTTGAGACAGCAATTTTTTTTCCCCTGGGAAATAAAAAAAAAAATCGCTGTTCTAAGACTTCGATGTTTTTGTACTTCGTGGTTAGAAGTTCGAACATATGGTGTTTGAACTTCAGCCATTTCGGTGAACTGATATAGACCCATATTTTCTTGCATTCTGATTCCCTCTGGATCATCATTGATTAATGTTGTCAAATGTTTGCCTTTTGTCCTCAAAACCACATTGATCCATATCTATTAATTTTGGAATCACTTTTGCCATTCTTTTAGCCACTATAGACATAAACACTTTATAATCATGGCTTAGGATTGAAATGGGCCTATATGAAGCTGGAGCTGATGGGTCTTTACCCTCTTTAGGTATTACAGCCACCACTGCTTTCTTCCAGGATGTTGGTGTTTCTCTTCCTCTTAAAATACTGTTAAAACCTTCCAAATCGTTTTCATTTTTTTTCCTACTCACTTCTAAACATTCATAGAAACACCATCTATTCCTGGAGACTTTCCTGTAGATTGGTTATACATTACTATTTTTATCTCATCTCCTCCTATCCTGTTAGTAATTTGGCATATTTAATTCTTCCATAGACATTTCCATCTGTACCTTTTCCTGTTTTCCATATTTCTCTGCTTTATACAAACTTTCATAAAATTTCTAAAATACTTCTAGTACCCCAGGATAGGCTCCCTAAGCTTGGCGACAACCCTTCCTACTTTCTGTTGCCTGAGTCACTGTGCTAAAAGTTTTTGTGCCTTGGAATTATTATCAAAAACAGTTACTTGGCAGTCTTATTAAACTCATGCATAGTACCAAGGCAGTCCCTTATTTTATAGATTCATAGAATCATAGGTTCATAGATTAGTACTAGACTAACTGCCCTTGCGAGCCATTTTAAGCCGAACCAATTATCCCTTGTGATACTCAAACCCTGCACCTTCTGTTTGTAAGGCAAACACCTTAACCATTAGGCCACCCTCCCAACACTGTCTGTTATGTTTAGCATTCTGCAGTTGCTGCTCTTCTTGTTCTTTGAGATTCTCCCTATTCTGCAGTACCTTAACCTTTTTCAGTCCCTCTAAATAGTTCTCATTAATTCTTAACCATATCTCTCTTTTATTTCCACTCTATTTTTAAACTCCACTTTAATTTTGTCCCACTACCTAGCTATATTTTCAGAATAAATTTCTGTATTCCCTAATCCATCCCTCTCTCCATCCTCAACCCCTTTTCCCATTTTTGCACATGGGGATGGGTGTCACTTCAACTGTGACAATCATCTAGAGCCAAGGTTTACACCACCAGGCGGCCAGCCCTGCCGCAGTAGTTCATCTGTACCATACCACGCCTAGGGCCAATTTAGAGTGTTCAGTCTACCTGCTGTGTGTCTATGGAATGTGGGAGGAAGCCAGAGCACAAGGAGGAAACCCTTGTGAACACAGGGAAGACATACAGTCTCTGTACAGAAGGCACCTCAGCTGAGTTTCAAACTGGGGAACCGCTTGCTGTGAGACGACAACTCTAACCGCTGCAACACTGTGCCACCCAATATATTCCCTAGTAACTCCTAAATAATTTCTACCACCCATTCCTTCAATTCCTCTCTTTTCAACAGTTAGGTGGAGAAGTGCCAGTGTCTCATTTTTATTTCATTACCCTGCATTTTTATTTTAGTTATTATGGGCACATGGTCTAAAATAGTTATTTGAGGCATATCAAAACTTTCAATTAAATGCACATGTTCTTGTGAAATATAAGTTCTGTCTAGCCTAGCCCACTTTTTGTATCTTGAGGAATAATATGTAAAGTTATTCCAAACTCTGACTGCCAAATTCACATCTTCCATGACAAATATTTACAAAAATGTCTTTAAAAATCTCTCCTCCTTTGCTATATTTTCCCTTCTGGGCCCCCAGATATATTTTCACTGCTGCAAATCAAATTCCAGTCCCCACCTGTAAGTAAAATTCCCTGCTGAAAGGTAATTATTTCTCCCAGAATTTTCTTAAGCTCCATTATAGCAGTTTCAGGTGGCATATAAATACATGTCAGTGTAATCCTCCTCCCTTGCCAGTACCTCCTTAGTACTACAAATCTACCATTATTATCTTTTTTATCCTCTTCTATCACTATTGGAGCTCCTCTTGCAATTAATATACGTACTCCTCTTTTCCTTTGTCCCAGGTATTCCATTGAATAACCATCCTGAAAAACCTTTCTTTATCAAATGCACATGCTCAGTTCTTTTCAAATGTCTCCTGTAGCATGACTAATTGCACTGTACGTATTTAATATAGTTCACTGCTCTTTCTTTTTGGTATACATATCTGTGAGACCATTTACATTTAAAGATAATATCGAAAGTGTCATTATGTTAAAAAGTTAATATTCCTACCTTTTATGTATAACAGCTTTTTTAAGTGTCCAGTTCCAGCTTTTGTGTTACATGCATACACTAATGTTTAGCAGGTTGCTCTTTTATAAATTTGTTTCTTGCCATATCCATTTGAGCCTATGCTACATCTTACAAAACTTTTTATTGAATTCCCTCAAACAAAAAAAAAACACTCTCTCAATATACCCTTAAAACCTATTAACTTAATACTAACACACAAAACTATGTACTTCTTCAAATAATGAAGTTTTACCCTCCTAACAGGAACAGTTGTCAGAAACTGACAGCCACACTCATAGATGTGGATTAACCTAAAAGGAAGGTTATCCATGCTAAAATGCGTGGTACAGCCTGAGCTTCTACTACGTGCTGTCTGGTTTTGTCTTATTTTTATTACTGTCCTAGATTGGGAAAACACTTGAATGCTTTCAGAAAACATTATCTCCTAGCCATCGAACGAAAGAAGTATTCTGTTTATATTGCTGTTTATCAGATTGTCTTGCTGGAGACATGAGAATGAGATACACAGTTACTTTTACAAGCACTCATTTATTTGCTAGGGGAAAACATTTTAATGTATTCAATGGTCTTTTTATGTATTTGCTTTCTCTTAAAACTTGTTACTACATCAAGCCAAGGGCGTTAATCCAGTCATCCCCCTATGCAAGAGTACGAAACAGCACATCAAATGTTTTTGTATCATGCTCTTTTGACTAGACTTTTCTTATTTTTTACATTGCAGTACCTACATTTCTTAAAACTGAACAAGGAAAAAGAAAGAAGGGAAAAAAACAGGGGCACCTGTTTAGTATCCCTATACACTTGAAAATAACTGATATTGCTTTACTTTATAGCATGCAGATTATATCATGCATTATAAAAATACTACTGTTAAGAACAAAATTTTGTTTTACTTATACTTAAACTTCTTCCTTCCTCTTTCCCTCTCCTAAATGTTCTTCCAAACGTTACTGACATGAAGTAGGGCATATGATTTAGAGTCCCTACAAATTAAACAAAGTCAAGAAAGTCCAATATTTCCAGGTTTTCTTGTTCTGTCATGATCTGAAATATACACAAAACTTGGCAAAATGACCAGCCGAGAATACTTAGTGCCACAAAATTTATTCAAAAGGAGTTAATCACTTTTGTCTCTTAATGACGGGACTTCATCACAACTAAACAAACCATCTTAGACCACACCTAATACACCATTTTATTAGTAAACCATCCAATCAATATGAATGCATTTACATATAATTTGTCACAATTAAATCTAAGCATTTAAAATTACAAAAATTAAAGGCTCCGAAGAACCACTGAACGTGATTCAAAAAGCCTTGAAAACTACACAAGAAAACAGCTAAATTACAATCCAAATTTAAACTCACATAAAATTTCAATTAAAAAAAAGTGTTGCAATAGAAAAAAATGCCTTTAAAACCACAATTGTAGGGGTGTGCAAAGGCTTTATGCACTTACAGAGGCTAGGAGAATATTCCAAGACCATAAAAGATAACAAACATACCCAAAACAATTACAGTTTTGCTGCCCTGATTTTTACCACACTGGCAATAGAAACTGCATCATTCAACCTTGGCTTCTCACTAGTATTTAAACATATCTGCCAAAGCAGCTGTCTGTATTATAGAGTATATTCCCAAGGACCACCATTTGGGTTCATGGTCACCTACTCAAGGACAAAAAAATAATATTTTTTGTTTCCCACACAAGAAATACGACTATATAAAACTTTTGTCTCCCTTTTATGATTGACATTATACCATTGCCCATAAATCCTCTTTTGTAGAAAGCTCTCACTTTTTCACACCTAGAAGGAAAAGCAAAAAGCCAAATATACCACTACTACACTTTTGCAATTAAAACTTTGATAAAATCAGAAAATATAATTAATAATTGGCAACCTAATAACACCGCCTTCGTAGATAAACCCACACCGTCTACGTGCTCCACATTTCCTAGTGTCCTTACCTAAACCCCCACCACAACTTCCATTGTTAAAACTTATTTTTTCAATTTTTTCTTTTAGATTATTACATCTCTTGTAGGTAAAAAAGGGGTTGAGCCCCCATCTTCTCCACTAGTTCAGGGTCACTTTAAAAAATCTTCCAATTTCTCTTAACTAAATATATTTTAATATTGCTCTCCTGACCATACTTGAGTACCAAACTATTCTGAAATGATATATCAAAAGTGGGACCTTCACAATCTTTATTAGCACCTACCTTGCCATCCAAAAGGCCCTTTCCTGGAAGTGGGTAAAATTTAGGTTTTCTTTCCCTGTTGATTTCATTACAAATCTTATCTAGCAACTCTTCTGGATACCCTCTCTCACTAAGCAGGTGTTTCAAGAACCCAGTTTCCTCATGAAGGTCTTCATCTTCATTTATAATTCTTGCTAGTCATACCATCTGACTCCTTACCAGGCTACGCTTTTGCTTAAACGGATGGCAACTGTTAAACTGCAAATAACTATTAGAGAAGGCTGTCTTCCTACACAATTTAGACCTAGATGTAAACAAACTGAAAGCTTTAATCAAAACTATATCCATGAAGTTGATACTTTTAACGGAAAAATTATAGGTGAACTTCAGAAACGTAGTGGTACTGTTGATATAATCAATAAACTCGTTTAAAAGCACCTCATCCCAATTACAAATTAAAAAATATCACCCAAAAACCTTAAATAAGTAATTAAATATTGCTTACATGAAAAAGAGAATACAATTTCTGCTGCCAGTACCGCATAATAATATCTGCATAGAGGAGGGCACAAGCAGCACCCATATCAATGTTACTGCCACCTGCTTAAAATATTCACCCTTGAAAAGCATAAAATTGTTGTTTAAAACAATCTCTATAAAATCAACAACCATATTAACTTCATCATTACTAAACTTGCTATGTGCATATACAAATTCTCTAAACCATTCCAAACCTATGTCATTTGGGATACAGAATACATTTTTAACATCAATGCTTGCTAACAAAAACAATTTTCATGAAAAAAATCATTTTTAATATTACCGAGGAAGTCCCAAGAATCCTATAAAATATATCAAAACAAGGACCTCAAGCTTTTAATTCTCCTGTCAATGTAAACCACTAATGGAGAGTCTTAGACCTGCCTGCAGCTACAATAGGCAGAAGGGGTGGGTCTATTATATCATTATGCACTTTGGGAATATCAAATATATTAAATACTACAGGATATTCTACTCTTAAAAACTTATAATCTCCATTATGAAAAGTGCCCTCATGCTACAAGGAAACTAACATCATCCCACTACCTAAGAAAACCATTCCCTCCAGCCCAAATGACTACAGACCGGTCGCTCTAACATCCAATGTTATGAAATGGTTTGAGCGGCTGAACAAAAAAGCATGTTTCACCATGCCTACCTCCTGATTTGGACCATCTGCAGTTTGCAGACAGAGCTAACCAATCTACAGCTGATGCCATATTAGTAGCAGTACACACCTCCCTTGAGCATTTAGAGGGCAAAGACAACTATGTGAGGATGTTGCTCATAGACTTCAGCAGCTCTGCATTTAATACAGTGGTACCAATGCAGCTGATAGAAAAACTGGCACATTTAAGTATCAGTAAACATCTCTGTAACTGGATCCTGGACTTCCTGATTGAGAGACCACAGAGGGTGTGTACAGGTGAGAACACATCAAAGTGCATCATGATTAACACCAGGATTCCACAGGGATGTGTTCTCAGCCCACTGTTATTCACCATCCTGACCCATGACTGCTATGTTAAGCACAAATCCAACCATTTCATCAAGTTTACTGATGACACCACAGTCGTGGGACTCATCACAAACGAGGATGAAAGGGCATACAGAGAGGAGGTAGCATCTGTGATCAGTTGGTGCGAGGAGAATAACCTTGACCTGAATGTAATTATCAACTTCAGGAAAAGGAGAACAAACCACCCAGTGCTCAGGATCAGCAGAGTGCAGAGAGGGTTAAGAGTATGAAATTCTTGGGTGTACACATATCAGAGGATCTCGTGGTTGGGAAACACCAGCTAACTGGTCAAGAAAGCACACCAATGCCTCCACTTTTTAGGAAGGCTGAAAAACGCTAAGCTTCTTCCTCATATTATCTCCACCTTCTATAGAGGTCCAATAAAGAGCATTCTCACCTGCAACTTCACAGTGTGGTTTGGAAGCTGCACAGTTACAGAAAGGAAGGGACTACAAAGAGTGGTGAAGGGTGAAGAGAAGGTAAAAAGTTCCAGTCTTCCATCAATACATCTTTATTCTGTAAGAAGCATTCGAAAGGCCACCAAAATAATACAGGACAACATGCATCCTGCGCATCTGGCATCAGGCAGGAGATATTACAGCACCCGCTACAGGGCTACAACATTCAATAACAGTTTCTACCCTACAGTGATTAGACTTTTGAACTCGGGCTCTAGTCCCAGGGGTCCGGGACACACAAGTCAACTTTTATTTATTTTTGCAATATATACTTACTTATATTCCAAATAAATGCAATATTTATTTATTATATCCATAGTATTATTTACCCCACTCAAGTGCAGTATTAGACAAATAACTTAGGCATCGTTCAATCTGTAGTGCGTTTTGTATTACTTTAAATAGGGTAGTTAATTTAACTCCGGGGAGGGTATTACTTTCATATATGAGTGTTGATAAATCTCTCTGCTCTTTCTTGCATGTATTGGGAGTAATATTGTATTTGTTAGTTATGTTTATTCCTCTACTTGTAAGTGTTGTTTCACTTTCCTTTGTAATCTCAAGAATTGAGCTGATGCACAAAATTTTGTTTAGGCTACTTGTGTGTAGTTCTAAATGACAATAAAGTTTACTTTGACTTTGATTATCAGTCCTACCCTCCATCAACTAGTCATGTAGGAAGGTATTTATTTTTCCATATCCCACATGAATCTCATTGTTAGATACTCAAAAGTATTGTTGTTCATTGTTAAGCAAGAAAAAACATCTTTCTAGAATAGTCAATGGTGTAAATGAGCACAATTTCCCCTCCCTTATCAGGAGTCATGACTCTAATTTCTTTATTATTACTAATCGCTTTCATAATGGTCACCTCATCTAGAGTCAGATTACCTTTCCACCCATATTTATTCTGGGAATACCATTTACAAATACTGTGTGTACAAAATTTTTTCTTTTATTTATTTGACATTTGTTGACCGGGATAGTCCGACTGTGCTAAAGCCCTTTTTCAGCGGAGGCCCAGAGAGAAAAGCTCCTCAGAAGTACACAATAAAGGTTACAAAAAATAGCATTAATGAGAACAATATTAAAAAAGTGGTGTGAAGTACTTGGAATGGTTAGTTTCTCAAACAAACTAATAGTGGGGTGCAAGGGAGGATTCAAAATAATTTTCCCAACAAAATTTGGAGCATGGGTCCAGGAGGAATGTTCCACATCAGAGAACATAACCATGAAATTTAATTTTCTAACATACAACTTTAAAGTAGGATTTCACCTACGTCCAACCTCTGTGTAGGTATAAACGGAAATACTTTTCCAAACAAGACAAAATATCTATCATCAATAGTTAAACTACTATAATTAAATATTTTAAATCTGTGCAAAGTAACTGCTATATCATCATTATTGGTTTCATCATTAAGCCATAAGCAAACATGGTCAGGGAAACACTGAGCATAGACTAAGCCAGGGTCAGAACCTAATACCATTTCCACCCCCTGCCTTTCCCTTTCTGCCTCCGGGAGGGGGTCACCAAAGGGCTCCTCAGACCCATATCCTGCTCTGGGGCACCCACCTGCACTCTCTTGGACCTTCTCAGGGGGAGGTCAAGGAAAAAACCCTTTCTTCATTATGTCCGCCAAACCCTATTTCCTCATATGTTCCATAAACCTGACCATCCCAAACTGATTTAGGTACCGGATAAGCTGTATTACTTGCATACTCCCTCTAATTCTTAAGCTTCCTCTTAGGTTTCTAGCTTGCACTCCATGAATAACCTTATCAACATAGGGAAAACATTGTAATATTTAGAATTGTAAATATCAAATAATGTTTTAATTTACTATCAATTTCTTTACAAAGTTTCTCCATATATAATTCATTGCCCTTTATCATGAGCATCATAACCCTAATGCCACAATCATCAACAATTTTGATCACATCATTATGAAAAGCAGCTCCCATCCAATTTGCGAATTTCCAAAGTCTAAGCCCCTTGGGGACTCTGTTGTAGGAAAGACACTTCCTCAAAAACACATTATCCACCTGCATAAATATATTTAATGCTTTGCAATCCCACATTTATTTGTCAGTTTCCTGTTGATTTCTGTTTCCCAAATCCAGTCTCTGCTTTATTTCCGGTGTATTCCCAGTTCTTCTATTCAACTCTTGTGCTTTTTTCTCTGTCTCAAGCATTTTCCATTGAAACATTGGAAAGGGCTTCACTGGCACAGTCTCTCTATGGGCCTTATTATCAGAAGAACAAGAAATAGAATCTCCTCCTGTTTTTGTTGGGCAAACTTTTGTATGTCATCCTTAGCATGTTCTGCATCAAAAATGATTTTGTCCCTCCAGGAAAGAATATTCTGAAAATAACTGGGTAGAGCAGCTTGAATCTCATGCCTGCTTCTCAACATTCCCTGATTAGTGAAATAAATTTAGTCTTCTGCCTGGTGTACAGTGAGTAATCAATTTCCATAAACACTCTGCAGTGTCCCATGTTTAGTCCTTTGCCCTTTTGCCACAGTTTTGTCAGAATCCACACCTTCTGCAGGTAGGATTACATCTTTAATATTAAAGGTCTAGGCTGCTCTCTTACAGCCAGGTTTGGTGCATACACATGATGTACCCTATCAATTAACAAGTTCTCTTGTGGAATACCAGTCCAGTTGCTTATTTGCACTTTCATAAAATTAATACAGTCTGTTCCTTACAGCTTCTCTAGTACAGCAGAAAATCTCAAGTTTTTCCCTACATCCACTGTACTCTAATTCTATTAATTTTGAAACATCTCTTCCTGACTAGTCTCATATTCAGTCAGCCTTCTCATAGGTGTGTACTAGGCTAATAGTCCTGGAGCTTTTACAAGCATAGACCATAGGATTACCCTGGCATCGTTCCACCCAATCTTGGTTCCCAGTGCCTCTGTCAAGTAGAGCCACTGGAGTGATCCTCGTGGTGAATTTTCTATTTCCCATCTATGCATCAAGATTTCTCTTGAAAAGGGCCAGTGAGGTGCTCTGTTTGACATGTATGAGAAGTCTATTCCATTGCATGGGCAGTCTCTGGGTTATGAACCTGTCCCTCTAGCATGTTCTGTTGATTGTGGTAATGAGGTTGAGGTTTCTGGAGCGTGTGGTGCAGAGGGACTGGGATTTCTTTAGATGTAGCCTTTCTAACAGAGTTGGGTCAGACATGTCAAGCAGAGATCGCCTCTAAGTAGGCGATATGAAACAGAGAATAGTTGTAGTTTTTTGAATGTCCATATAGGACAAGTGTTTAAGGCCTAGAATCCTCTTTGTGACATGTTTTTGCAGCCTCTCCAGTTGTTGCAGGTGTCTAGTGAGGTACACTCCAAATGGGGCATTGTACTTGATGACTGGCCT
The DNA here is from genome assembly GCF_019279795.1 of Protopterus annectens. Lineage (NCBI taxonomy): Eukaryota > Metazoa > Chordata > Ceratodontiformes > Protopteridae > Protopterus > Protopterus annectens. The sequence goes on along the minus strand of NC_056750.1, from coordinate 842,610,026 downwards.
AATGAGGGAAGAGTAGAGGGAGACAATTACCTCTTTCTCCCTGAATGGAAAACCCTTAGTAATGAGATGTGCCACATAGAAGGACTTTCTGACCACAGTGGCAATGTGGTGGTCGAAAGAGAGGTTGCTGTCAACCTGTGTTCCCAGATCTCTTACAATGCCTTCTGTGTTCAGTGGACTACCATCGATGTGGTAATTCATGGGAACTGGGTTTTTCCCAAAGGGAATGATGACACATTTTTTGGCAATGAGCTTAAGGCCATGATTCTGACTGGTTTTCTTCATGTCAAAATCTGATTTTTGCAGTTTTATCACCTCATCTGAATATCTGTTTAAAGCTTCTTCCACTTTTTCCAGTATTTTGTTATTTGAGAATGGATATGCTCCTTTAGTGTTTTGTTTATTTTAATCAGCTTTGAGTACATTTGACTCCTAGTTAATCTCCCCTCCTTTCCACCCCTCTACTCACTTTCCCATCCAGCTTTCTCTCCTCCTCCTCTTTATTTCCAACAAACACTACCCAGATAGACTAACAGTCCTCTGATATTCACATTTCTTATAACTCCTCCCTCCTTTCCTGCAACTCTGCTTTTCCCTGCCTATTCAACTTTGAAATTGCATCTCAGTTCCACACTATTAATAAAAAAATGTATATCTAACACTACCAATTACTAGCCACAACTTTCAAAATCAGTGAATGTACTATGCTACTATCCTAAGGCTATGTTGGGATAAATATGTATCATGTAAAATTTGGATAATGTATGTATAATATGCATGATACTATAATATGTATAAACATTGCCTCCCTTGTGTTTTTAAAATACTGAGTTGTCTGTCCCGGGAATCTCCAAAACTTTCTTTTGTACTTCATTGTATTGTTTACTGTACTATCATATTGCTTGTGCATTAAAATCTGTGGTTGGGGCTTTTCTCCCTGGGCCTCCACTGAAAACAGGTTCCTTTTGACCCAATCACACCATTCCAGTAAACAAATGTCAAATAAATAAATAAATAAAAATTTCCTCCAGGTTACTGGAAGTCACGTCTTCCACCAAATCTGGAGCTTGCACTCTTTTTTGCCGAGCAACTACGGAGTTATTCCCACTCAGTGTTTTTTCTCACCTTTTGTGAGTGATTTTCTTTCAGGTTCTTTTAAATACTTTTTTGCTGGCATCCAGACAGTGCACATACGAGTCAGTTACTAAAATTTACCCCAAAATACTACTTTACTGGGTCTCTCTTCTGGGTTTCATGTTTTTACACTGAAAGAGTTGAAATTAAGCTGTTACTCAATGCGCAGCCATCTTGAAAGTCCCAGTCATTCATATTTTGACCTCTTCTCACAGACCCTTCACCAGGAAGATATATAAAAGAACATGAACATTTTCCTCTATCTGGGCCTCCAACAAAAACTTAAATCCCTTCTCAGCCCCTCTCCCGGCCATTATGGATTTTCTAAAATCTCCCTTTCATGATAGAACCAGTTACTCCACTACAAGGATGTAGCTTGCCACTATATCTTTTTTCATATCAGGGAAGATCACATTCCCCTTGAATCCCTTCGCGTACCTAAATCTTTTCGCAGAGGTACATTTCTTCTTTGCACTCTACTCAGGGAAACTGGTACCTCCTCTGGACATTACAGTTTTGCTGCAGGCCTTGACTGCCTCCCCTTCTCCACCCCATTTGAACCTGCGGCCAAAGTTTATCTGAAATTTCTGTCTTTTAAAAACATTTATTTTTGGTGGCCATAACCTCTGCCAGGACAATTTCAAAGTACATGCCTTAGCTTTAAATAAAAAAGTAAACCTGATTTTCCATAAACATAGGTATCTTTAAGAACTAATACCTCTTTTCTTCCTAAGGTATCTTCTGAATAATCTATCAATCAATCAATCAATCAACCTTCTAGCATTTTTTCCACATTTCTCCAATACGGGAGGTTACATATTGCACTTTCTGTATGTGCACATAAGCTACATTTCTATTTACATCAAACTAAGACAATTAGAAATACTGATCAGCTATTTATTTCTCTTTCTTTAGCCAAGATGAATAAAGAAGTGTAACTCTCTTGTCTACAAAGAAAAGGGTTTTCATTATCCAAACCTTCAAAGGCTCACTCAACGACATCTGTAGCTTCTTCTACAGCCTTCTTCTTCAGGGTACCTTTTGATAACATATGTATCCCTGCAACCTTATCCCAGGTCAATACTTTGAGTTTGCACTACAGATTGTACATACAATCATGGTCAAGAGACTCCTTTGATTCTTCTTTGTTATGGAATCCCAACATGAGACTTCTGAAGTGTTCTAGTAGCTGGGGACTCTGTCCCATCTGTTGAAGAATGAATGGAAGACACAGCATCAGATACAAAAGTTATGCACTAACCATACTGAACGATCATTATCATCTGCATCCTCAACTTTCCTCCCCCTTCCCCAGCCTTTTTTAATACTTTTTGCTGATTCCTTAAGTGGTCATACTGACCTGTCTTGGCTTGCCACATGTATTCTTCAACAGCTATGCATGACAACAGTTTTTTTTTCTAGCTTATATTTTCTTAGTTACAAATAGGGAACTTTTGCATTCCAAGCAAACGATCTGTAGTAACTTGCTCTTTACAGGGGTATTTTGAGTAAAAAGAGGAACCCGAGCACTGGATCTGAAGCTTGTGAGTGGCTGAAGCTGGATCCAGTTCAGATCCAAAGAATGATCCACTGTGGAAGGATGATAGCAGACAACACAGTTTTAGCTTCATAGTAAGTACACAACTTTTGTTTTTGCAAGACGTGGCTTAAAAAATGAATGACTGACTGTATTAAACTATTAGGAGAAATCTGACGTGTAAAAAAAAAATTACGTACTTACCATAATGTTCCATCTGTGTTGTCTGTTTTCATTCTTCCTCAACTGTTGGCTTTGGCTCTGACCCTTAGATACAACTCGGCCATTACTTTAGCTCGTGGCCAGCAAAAAGCTCTTGAGCTCCTTCCTTAACCATAATGCAGCAACCCCTAATATACCTCACATATTGTTTGCTGGTTTGCATAAAATAGGAGGTACTGATATAATATTCCTGACAGAAGAAACTATGCCTGGACCTTAACATGAAGGACAGTGGTATCCTTATAAGCTCTCATTCTTCCATAAATTGACTGTGAAAAAGGTTTTGGGTTGGTGGGTGGAAAGTTGAGGAAGAATGGAAATGAACAACACGTTATGGTAAGTACACAACTTTTTTATCTGATGTTGTCAATTTTCATTCATTCCTCTCAAGTTTTGGGACAGAATCCCCAGCTCCCTAAATCCAGGGTGGACTCTAAGGAAGAATATTCCTGAGCACAGTTGAGCCAAAGGTTTCTCTTCCACTCGAGACCAGATCCAGTTTGTAATGAATGATAAAGGTATGAGGATTGGCCCAGGTTACAGCCAATATAGGTCACCCATGACAACCCTAGACAGAAACACTCTAGAAGTCGCCATGGACCAAGCTGAATCATAAAGGTTTTGGTAAGGTTAGACCCAACTTGTAGACAAAAGATATGCAATCCATTAGCCATCTGGCTAAAGTTACCTTTGCAAATGATTTGCCCAATTTAGAATCTGGAAAGGACAAAATTAATTGAGCTCTCTTCCTAATTTCTTTTGTTCTGTGTAAGTAAAAATGTAATTCTCTGTGAACATCTGATAAATGCAACATATATTCACCTTTGTTTACAAATTTGGGAAAAAAATCTGGAAGATTAATGGACTGGTTGATAAAGAATTCTGACACCACCTTAGGAAGGAAAGTAGGGTTGTTATGTAAAGTTACTCTATCCTATGGAAAATGAAATAGGGAGGCTTACAGGAGAATGCTTGAAGTTCTGAAATTCTTCTAGCAGAGGTAATGGCCGCAAGAAAGATAGTTTTCCAGGTCAGGAATTTAAAATCACAGTTTACTGCTGGGTTCAAAGGGAGAATGAATTAGGGTCTGTAGTACCAAATTTAAGTCCCATGGTAGAGTAGGATCTTTATAGGGGGGTCTCCTCAGGGAGAGTTCCCTTCAAAAAGGCCTTAGAAAGCTTAGATAAATCCAGAGAAGAATTCTGAAATCCAATATGAAAGATAGAAATTGCTGCTAACTGAACTCTAATGGCTGGGGCGCTAGCTCCTTCATTAAAAATTGCTGCCAAAATCTCAAGAACACTTTGTACAGGGGCTGAGAAGGGATCAGTATGTTTCTGATGTTTTCAAAAAACAAATCTTTTCCATTTACTTCTAGTTTTCTTGTCAAAGCTTTATCTAAAAGTATATGATGGACAGGGGAAGGGAGCATTTGTGGTTTGGCTATTAAAGGAAGTGGAGAAACCACACTGTTAGCTTGAGGTTTCAGATATCTAGATGAATCGTGTCTGTCGGGTGAGAAGGAGATCTGGAATCAGATCCAGAATCCAAGGTGGGTAAAGTAGATGAGGTCAAAGAAAGAGGAACCAAATCTGGAGAGGCCATTAAAGTGCAATGAGGATGAATTTCATCTTCAACTTGGCACCTTTCTGCAGAAATTTGGGAATTAGGAGAGTTGGGGGATAGGCATAGAGGAGAACAGCACATCAGTCTTGAAGCACAGCATCCCTCAGTGATTTTTTCCCTAGTGGGGGGGGGGGGGATCAGGACAAAGAAGCTACTGCACTTGATCACTTCCATCACTTTCTTGTTGAAAGACCACTCGTGAGGTAGTAGAATCGACTGCTCAATTTGTCTGCTATCACGTTTGCTTCCCCAGAATGTGCATTGCTATCAGAAAACATCTGGAAGAGATCACCCATTACCACACTCTATGGGCTTCTCGACACAAGGAATAAGACCTGGTTCCCTCTTGTTTGTTGATGTACCAAACTACTGATATGTCTGTCTGAATCGCAATTGTCCTGAAAGGTTTTGAGTCTTGGAAGGCCCGGAACACTAAGAGCACTGCTTTAATTTCCAGGACATTGATATGCATATTGGCTTCTTCAGGGGACTAAGTGACTTGAACAATTTTCCCCAGACGGTGCCCCCTCCCACCCTATCTGGGATGCATCGTGGTCACTATGTCCTTGGGCTGTGGTGAAATGAAAGGACGACCTTGTAGAATCGGATCTGATCTAATCCACCACCGAAGGTATGTTTTGCATGTCTGAGTGATTCTTATTTGGGCTGACATATGTTGATAAAGAATCGACCATTGTGTTGCTAGTATCTATTGAAAAATTCTCATATGAAATCTTGCTAGAGAAACTAAAATTATGGCTGCTGACATTGACCCTAAAGCTTCAAGGATCAATCAGGCTGAGATTGTGGTGCTGTGAATTATCTTCCTGACCTGGAATCTGATAGCCTGGACTCTTGAGATAAGAAGACGAGCTGTCACTGATACAGTGTTGAAAATAGTTCCTATGAATTCCAATGTCTGAGTTGGTTCTAAATCAGACTTGTAATTTATGATTATCCCCAGATGGAAGCAAGCCTGGAGTACCTCATTCCTCGCTCTTATTAGTAGATATCTGGTCAGGGTAGTAATGAGGCAGTCATCTAAGTATGAAAACACTCAAAATACCTTCAGTATCAAAAGAGTTGCTACCACTGCCATACAGTTGGTGAACACCCTGGGGGGCTGTGGTAAGGCCAAAGGGCAGTGATCTGAACTGATAATGACTGGCTTCCAGATGGAAGTGTAAAAACCTTCTGGATTATCACTTTATTTTTATGTGATGGTACAGATCCTAAAGGTCTATCAAGCACATCCAGTCGTCCTTGCACAAAAAGTGTCAACTGGATTGAACTGTGACCATCTGAAACTTTGTATGTCGAACTGATTTGTTCAAGTTGCTGAGATCAAAAATCTGTCTCCAGTCCCCTGTTTTCTTTGGTACTAAAAAGAATCTTGAGTAAGTTTCAGATTCTATCTGGTCTGGTGGAACCTCTTGGATGACTCTTTTTCTAGCAGCTTTTGTATTTCTTTTGCTTCTGCTTTCCTCTGACTGGGTGGAACATTAGGAAACTTTGATACAGAAGTAAGTGGAAGGGAAAATGGAATAATATAACCTCTGGATATGATCCTCTGCACCCATATATCATTTGTGATGTTTACCCAGGCTCTCTGGTGCAATGACAATTGACCCCCCCCCCAGTTGCCTCCATAAGGGGACAATCAGGCTTCCTTTTAGGAGCAGTGGCAGGATCTGTCAGAAAAGGAATCTCAGGACTCCTGATACTGTGGGCCTCCTCTGCTGCATGAGCATTGCCGTCCATTTGAGTTCCCACCACTGCCTCTTGGGGAACTATTTCTATGTAGATCTTGGAAGGACCCTGGGACTTTCTGAACCACATTGTTTGACCACTTCATGGATTCCTAGAAAAGGTTCTTTGAGGGATCAAAAAATGTATGCCCACAGCAGACATGGTCTTCCCATCTTTCTCACTCCTGGAGAGTGTATCCTTAACTTTAGAGCCAAACAATGAACTGCTGTTAAAAGTACATTGATGAATGAGGACTTGAAAGGTTCGGCAAAATCATACAAGCTCATCTAGGCATGTCTCCTGATAGAAATGCCTGAACCCTCCACCCTTGAGTTAGCTTCAGCTGCATGTGAGATAAGACTCATGGACGAATTAGAAATAGATTGTAGGGTAGCCAACTGTGAGGCCACAGAAGTCCGAGTCTCAGCAGTAGTAGTCCCAGAATGTAAATTTGACAGTTCCCTTATCAGGTCCCTTTGTAGTCTCATAAAGTGTGCCATGTAGTTCAGCAAACTGAGGGCAAAAATCACTGAAGCATACACATGCTTCCCAAATCTGTTCAATGCCCTAGACTTCCTGTTAGGAAAATGGACAGAGGAGCTCTGCTCAGCAAGTTTCTTCTTGGTGGCTGCTGCCACAACCATAGCATTTATGGTCAATCCTTTGCTCCAAAATTCCTTCCTAGAGGTGGAACCAGAATCTGATTTGGTATTTTAGGAATTGGTTCAAATGTGTCAGGTTCCTCCCACACTGACCTAGAGATCAAGTCAATGAGCTCATCAGCAAGCAGAGTTACGCAGGAGGTAGATGGGCCATCTCCAAAGGCTTCTAGGAATACTTATCCCTCTGGGAAGGGTCATCGGAGGACCAATCACCCCCTCTGCTTAAGGATTTCAAGAATGTCTCTGAATGAGACATCTTCAGGTGGTGATCGCAGGGACCCTTCCCCTTCATTGAAATCCATATTTTCAGTGATGGACTCCTGAGGGGAGTCCAAGTGCCTCCTCTTGCACTTCCTTTTCCTAGTGACTTCCATGGTGGGATGCTTTGGTGTAGTGTCAGAAAAGATTGTAATACCCTGCTGGATAGCCTGGAGACTTTGAGCTGGTAGTCCCTGTAGCACAGAATGATGTGCCTCAAGGTGGGATCCACAGGGAAGAGACCATTCATCTTGCTGAAGCAGAGAAAACACATTCCACCACTTCAAAAGCAGAATGCTCCAGATTGAAAGCAGCTAATGGAGCAGAGAAGTCATGCTTCTGCCCCATCAGTTCCATCTGCCACTACGGTATTCCACCCAAAGCGGTGGTTGGATCCAAGCTGTCCAAGTGCAGCGGCTCCGAGGGGCATAGATGCCTCTGACAACTTCAGGGTCAACTCTAACACCTCATATCTGACAGAGGCGCTATGGCTCTGGCAGTCATCTGGCTGTGAAACTGCCGGAGCACTCAGAGACATCCTTGGAACTGAAGGTACAAATATCTTTGGACCTGATCCAGACAGTCTTGGCATATTCGAATCCAGGGGCTCTGAAACAGGTGGACAGATCAGGGAAGGAGCTGAAAGAGGTGGAGTAGTGCAAACTAGGGCTTTCTGACCCAAAGGGGTAGGATCCAGGAGAGCTCCCATCTGTATCTACACTGAGAGAAATCTCCTCATCATAAAACATTTGTATAAACATTATATCATCCCAAATGGGACACAAACCCACAATCCTTGGGTTAGGAGGCAAATGCCTCATCCATTAGGCCACTGGGGTCTAATGGATCTGCTTTGGTCAGACTTCCTGAAGAACGAGAGTAAGCCAGGGATGGGGTCTTAAGAGCAATGAAGCTCCATAAAAGGGGAAGGTACTGTATTTATACATATGTGAATATCTGGTTCTGGTTAAAGGCCTCAGATCTAAAGGGCTTGAATCTGAGGAGACCATTGTCAAATCCAATGCTGGTAGGACAGAGTGTAAGAAAAAGGAGGATTTTAGTACAGAAAATGATAAACTATTATAGAAATGAAGAAAAATGAAAAGCACTTGTTATAACCAATTGCTCAAGAGCTCAAGGTGACCACATCTAACAGCAAAAGCGGAAAACAAGATCTGATATATGTTAGGGGTTGGTGCATTATGCTTTTTAGTGGCCATGAGCTAAAGTAACAGCTGAGCTGGATTCAACGCTCAGATCCGAACCCAACAGTTGAGGAATGAATGAAAACTGGCAACATCAGATCACACATTTTTCATTAATGGACAATGCAGGGAATGAAGAAGTAAATATAGATATGTTTTACATAATATGGAGTTAGAGGTATTTTAAATGTAAGGTGGTTGAGTTTTATCAATGGCTGCTGGGTGTGTTAATGATATTAAAGTAAGAATATATTTTTTTTCTTAATTGTAATGTATCTAGGTTTTGCACAGTAACAAGACATTAAAGATTAAAAATAAGCAAGTTAAAATGAATATGATATTGTTATCTTGGGATGTGGGGAGTTTAAAATTGTTTTGATCATATCTGTAGACTTAAAATATTCTCCATGTTTCATAGATCTGTCTGTCTAGACTAATGTTGGTTTAAGATACAGACTGGTCTTTTTAAGTGAATACCCTTGAAAAAATGAGAAAAAGGTGAAAAGCATGAAAATGGGAGCTTGTTCTTCCTCCTGCAAAGTTATAAGTTGTTTATTTTTTATTTAAAAGCTGTTTTTAGATGATGGCAAGGAGCAAACAGGTGTAAGCAACTGATCTTGAGAGGTCAAGCCAGTGTGTTCCGAGTGAAATCTACATGAATTCTTCTATATGGAAAGTTACTAGCCTTTTTCCCATTAATGAATGCTTTTTGTTGGAAAAAATTAATCTTCAGGTAAAAGCAAACAATCAAAAAAGGTCTAAACAAGATGGTGATCATCATCAGATCACTGCTGCAGTAGCCTAAGCTATATGGGACATCCTGACAATGACTGGACAAGCTGGCCAGTTTCCAATACTTTAGGGCACTTTCCAAGTGCCTTTAGCATCTGCTCTGCATAAGGGAAGTTGATAAAATCAATAAATATGGAGCCAAAACATTTGAATGTTAACTTCACTGCGGACTTCAGAACAATGACCATCAGCTAGCACTTTAACAAGGCTAGGTAAAGAAGTCACTGACTGAGCATGACCTTCCACATTCTTGAGTTTTGTGAAGAAAAGTACTTTCTTTCACTCAAGATCTGTTATTCTGGGTAACTTCCGAGCTTTTTAATGGTTGTTACTAAAAGTTTTACCTTTGAAACTTTTACAGTTATGGTTCCCTGAAGGAAATCCCTTTGAAATACTAATTTGTGTAACAAAGAAAGGAGCAGCTTCCTCAGAATTTATTGCTAGGGGCTTAGATTTTTGGTTTTGAGCATGGCATTAAAAAATGTACATCATAACCGTATATTCCTGTCAGGATTTTTCACTGGTTATGTGATGCACTGCTTGTACATTTCAAATAGCTTTTCCTACCAACTGCCAGTCTTGCGTCCCTATAGGGATTCATTTATTTTCATTTTTTGTTTATAGGTTTATTGTTTATTACCAGGCTAACTGCTCTTGTGGGCCATTTTAAGCCCAGCCAGTTACCCCAAGTGAGAATCAAACCCTGCACCTTGTATCTGTATGGTAAACACCTTAACCATTAGGCTAATTGTTTGAGGTTAACAGTAATGCAAGGGGCTGAGGCTGGAGTGTTTGGCAGTTATCCCTAAATAATTTTACCTCAGAAAGTAGTATTTCAGTCAAGAGGTATCACCAACTCCTTTGCGCTCCACTATCCACCTGTGAGGCTCCATTTGCGGCTATGACATGGACCTGGATCTCACAAACAATATGGATCCCTACATTAACTGCAAGAAGAAAAAATGTTATCTAGGAGGCTTCGGCATTCATTCTGTCTTCCTCTTCACTTTAACCACCTATTGGTAACTCCACTGTGACTTTTTTTCTTGACCACTCATTGATTTGTCTCAGTCCTTTTAGCTTTGTTTCTTGTGAAGCCACTAAGGATTCTGAAGCAGGCACATCCTTTGCAGAGAGCCACCCTTGCTGGTATCAGGTGAAGGACTGGGGGATGCTCCTCTGCTAAGCACGTCTGAAGATCTTCATTCCCTGGTAAGGGACCATCCCTCACCATACCAGGAGACCATGCCTCAATCTCAGGACTCCATGCAAGAAGGCGTGGAAGACAGATGCCTTTTCTTTTCCATGGTCAAGAATGTTCATCTATGATTTTCCACCCTTTCAACTAATATCCAGGATACATCTGAAGATTCAGAAGGAATCCCTCAGGATCATTGTGGTGTCTCCCTTCTGGCCCAGGTAACCATGGTTCTCCCCTTCTTTTGGAAATAGCCAGGAGCAATTACCACAAGCCTCCTCACAGACTGTATCTACTCACACAAGAACAGGTGGTGTTTGATACACCCCAACATCAATCAACTTCAGCTGAATGCCTGAATGATAGGGTCATAATTTCCTGCAAGCACCTCTTTACTGAGGACATACATAAAGTACTAATGGAGTAAAGAAAACCTGATACTTAAAAATTGTATATAGCAAATGGAAAATGTTTTCTAGTTGGTGCCAGCAACATAACCAGCACCCATTCAAGTATTTATGTGAATTACTACCCTATGGCCTTTCTTACTCCTCTATCAAAGTTCATTTAGCAGCTATTTCAGCATGTCTGCCCATGGATTTTGTTATTTCAATGCATTCTCATGTCAGAATGTTTTTGAAAGGGGGGTTTGCATAGAGGCTTCCTTGGGATCTTAATTTTTTGTTATAGAAGCTAACACTTGTTCTATTTGAACCAGCAAAACCAGCTGGCTTGAGGCTCTTAACATGAAAAACAGTTTTACTGATTGCTCTGACGTCCATAAGAAGAATATCTGAGTTGCAAGGTCTTGTGGTGAGTCTACTCTATCTCATTTCTCACAGGAGCAGGGTTTCTTTTAAGCCTTCTTTTATGTCTAAAATGGTATCTGAATTTACTTCAAGTCAAACTATTCATCTCCCTGTTTTCTTTCCTGAACCAAAAAATTAGGGAGAAAGGATACTCAGTACCTTGGATATACACAGACAACTCGGGTACTACTTTCTTTCATATTTTCAGATCAAGTCTTTACTTCTTTGAAGAGAAGAAGGTGGTACAACCTGTGTCAGAACAGACTCCTTTAAAATGGTTGTCTCAGGCTATTAACTTTTGTTATACTCACCACAACAAAACTATTCCAGGCAGGGTCAAGGCCCACTCCTCCAGGGCCTTGGCTTCATCTATGGCTTTTTGGGAAGGTTGGATTCTAGAAGTTGCAGCTTGATCCCTTGCACATATTTTTTACAAAGCACTATAAGCTTAATTCCTGATCAGACCTTGCAGGGACTGTTCTCCAGGGACTCATGGACTCTTCTCCTTCCACATCTCTAACATTGCTAGGGTAATCTACCCACAATATGATTAACAATACAGCTGTGCAAGTAAACTTACGATAACAGTAGATCGCCGAATGATCACTGCTGCAGTAGCCACTTGTTCCCTCCACCCCCTTGTTTTCTTATGATCTTTATGACAGGGTGTGGTTATTTAAGAATTTTGCTGTTGCTCTTCTTCTTCTAAGTATTGCCTTTTTAGGACCGAGCCTCTCTTTGTAGTCTGGAAAGCTCTGAAGGGACTTGGAGCCCAAACTTGTGTTTTAGTCAGCATAGCTCAAGCTGCCTGACATTTTGGTTGGATGAAAGGTGCTCTGAAGCTTTGGAAGCTGGCCATCTGTTACATACTTGGCAGGATATAGCCCATATAGCTAAGACTACTGCAGCAGTGATCATTCAAACACCTACTGTTATGGTAAGCTTACTTACACAATTGTACTTTCCTCTCCACAGAATGAGGAATCTTACTCTGAGGAGAGTTATTGTTTGGATTCCCCTCATGATGAGTTGCCTTTTTCTGAATCTATACTCAGAATGAAGGACTTGTTCTAGTGGGAGAAATAAGAAATGCCAGAATCTCAACAAATGTATTATGATTTGTTATAGGTGGATTTTCTTCAACTTGCACATGTTTCTGTATTGTTAGCAGCTTTATTTATTCATTTATTTATTTGTTTATGTATTTATTTGGCATCCAGCAGTTTGTCTGACAGCTGTTACCTGCGCTACAAAATGTCATATAGATTGTATAAGATACTCCAGATACACAGATTTATTTTTGCTAACTCCAGCTCAGATCCTGCAGTAATTTTTTTTATCAAAGTCAGCCTCTGCCAAACTTATTTTGGCAGTCAGCTCTATCCCTTCTGACAAACTGGGAAAAACCTTTGATAGGCAAGTCAAAAAGTTCATATTTCATGCATTTTGGCCATCAGAAGAGTAAATTGTTAGACTCACATGTCTAACTTCTGATGGCTTCTTTTGATAAAGCAAATGTCTTTTGGCTTCTCCAATTAGGGGGTCACCACAGTGGGTCATCAGTCTGCAGACTGATTGGCAGTGGAGTTTTTACAGTGTCGACTTGCCAGCCTGATGCCCAACCTTCACAGAAGTCACACTCACATACATATGCATACACACCTACCTGCATTTCTTTAAAGCTCACTTAACTGCAGGGAAGACATGCAGACTCCGCACAGAAGGTGCTCCAGCTGAAAATCGAACCAGAGAACCTCTTGTTCTGGGGTAACAATGCTAACCGCTGTACCACCGCAGCCTGATGGCTTCTTTTGATAATATGATAAAATTAATTGCTGACCTTCCTTCTTCTTAATCTAAAGCATCTCTAAATTCTGTAGGATGTGCTGTGCCTCAGGTACCAACACACTCTTTAAAATGTGCTTACAAAACTGCTAATGATGCATCCAGAGGGGCTGCACTGGATCTGTGATGAAATTTGCCTGGCTATCTCTCAAAATGTGCTACAGAATGTCAAAACTGAAATTCTGAATACCCCATGGATAAAACGTGTTATTTGGTTCTTCCACTGCTGAGGTCTTTTAAATGTTTGATAAAAGGGAAAAGCTAATTCAGGAGTTACTCAAATTTACAACCCTCCTTTCAAAAATATAACTGAAACTTTTCCTTTGGTTTAGGGTCCTCTTTCAGGAAACAGAAGAAGCCTACTCAATAAGGTATTTGCAAGCAAAATTTTAAAAAGCTGTGGGACACAGTTCAAAGAAAATTCCTTTGAAAACCAAGAATAATCTAGGAAAACAGACTATCTGCCTTATCAAGTGTTTTCCTCTCTCCTCCTGGGCAATCCTGTGATGCCATTCCACAGTGCAGGCCATTGATCTCCACTTTGGCATAACACAACCACAGATTCATGGGTTCTGAAAGCCATTCAAAAAGAATAGTTAGCAGTGGGATTCCCATCCTTCCTTCCAAGTTATTCCTCCACATGTATCCAGTCAGAACTCCTTGTTCCCTTCTATACTAAATCAAATGTTGTCTCAAAGTGTTATAGAACCTGTCCCCATTAGGCCTAAGTGAGAAACGAACTTATTGGAAGAGGGGATAAGGACAACTGTTCCAGACCCTTCTTTTCTAAACCATCACATCAACAGCCCAACATTCAAAATGCTTTCTTCAGACCTTGTTACTTCTCATTTCAAAACTTAGTTTGCTAATAACTTTGAACATAAAGATATGTTTATCACATTCCAGTCCTCAAAGATTTCAGTTGCTTTTTGTGCTTTTCTGTGTCTTACTCATGTTTCAGTTTTCTGTATTGCTTTACGGTTTATCTACTTTTCCAGTGGTGCTTACAAGGTGCCTGGCCATTGTAATAGCCCATTGCAGGCTGCAGGGCATTCACATTTTCCATTATCTGGACAATTGCCTGACTTTTGCAGATTCCTTCACAGGCTGTCAAGAATTTCAGGCTTGGGTAATAAATCTTTTTTCTCAGCATGAGATTTCAGATGAAAAAGTGGAAATGTGTGGTTTCTTCCGACTATATAATGTGTTGGGATGTACTCTCGATACAGCACTCATGACAGCCTTTTTTCCTCAAGACAAACTGAAATGTGACAAAGAGCAATTTCTCGTTTTCCACTCCAGACTCTGACATTTGTAAACGAATATCACAGAATATTAAGTTTCTTGGACTCTGATATTCTCATGATTCCTTTGGACAGACTTTTTTTTTAATTTCTCCAAGTATTTTGAGTTTCTAATAACAAGACGGGAATGGACCCTATTCCTAAGTCAAAGTACGATTAAAGTTCATGAGATTAGTATTGTTTCAATCTTTGATGTTATCCAGAAGTACTCTTTGCAGCGCCTGCACTGTACCCAGTAATGACTCCTTCTGCAATTTGTACAGAGTTACACGTATCAGTAGCATATCTAAGTATGACTGTAAATTCTTTTTTATAAGACCCTTTGCTCCTACTACTAATAGAATTGTCTGGGTATCCTCCTTCCACATTGCCCTTGTTTCTGCCTCCAAATCCTGGTATTTTATGACTTTGTGTCTTTCTGTACGTAAGACACTGCAGTCACTGGCTGTATCAATTTCAATGATCAGTGCTACTTTTGTCTTCTTTTCATGGACTATTATATCTGCTTTTTTCACATCTATTTTTTGAGCTGTTGATAATGGGTGATCCCATGTGATATAAACTTCATCATTTTCTATAATGCTTTGTGGTTCATGTTTCCAGTGTTTTTCAGCTACTTCAATATTATAATGTTTGCACAATCCCCAATGCAACAGTCTTGCCATTTTATTATGCCTTTCAGTATACAGTCCTTCTACCATTAGTATATATCACAACCAGCAACAAGATGTGCGACTTTTCCAATTCTGTTTTATAAAATCTACATTTGTCTATTTCTTCCAAATCTCCAATCAACTTTGTAAACCAATGTGTTTGTAGTTCACTTTCTTGGGCTGCCAATATTAACCTTTCATCTTTTGGTTTAAATTTGCCTTTCCTTAACCATCCCTGCATTCAGTGCTGATTAGCATGAGGTTGTTCCAAGTGTTTTACATGCTTGCAACTACATTTATGTATTTTCCACATTTCTTGCCTTCTCATCTGGTCCTTCACTTTATATTCTTTCTTTTGATTTTTTGGCACATTCAGTTGCTGCCTGATTTTTATCCACTTCTGGTTTGATTTCCATTCCTGCTTGATGCTGATATGCTTCTACTAAACTAAACAGGGGAGTCATCTTAGACTTATTCTCCTTATGTTTTAAAACTTTCACATTTGGGTCTTGTGAGGACAGTAGATATGTATGCAGTCCTACAGTTGCAGATCAATACATGTAACCAATTTTGAGGAGGCCCATACCTCCTTCAGAACGGGGAATATATAGTCTTGGCATACACTGATTTTTATAAATCATTTGATAAGTATGAAGAATCCTTCTTGTTTTCTTGTCCAACCAATCTAACACCTTTTGGTGCCAGTCAATCACTCCAAAACTGTGCGTTAGGACAGGAAGAACAAATTGGTTTATAGCTTGGACTTTGTTCCTAGATGTCAGTGCTGTTTTCAGTATTAATTTTAGTCTTTTAAAATATTCCTTACTAAGTTTTACTTACGTTTGTTCAGATTTTCTTGTTGGTTCTTCATCAATTCCTAAATATTTATACACTCCCTCTTGCTCAAGCTCTCTTATATCACATTCCTGCCCCAGGCTGATGTTTTCTTGGTGCTGCAGCTTTCCTGCTTTAAAGGTTGCTTTTGCAAATTTATCAAGACCAAATGACATTCTTATATCATCTGAAAAAGTTTTGACCACTCGCAGTTGTGCTTTAAGTTCCTCATCTGATGAAGTATACAGTTTTAAATCGTCCACAAAAAGAAAAGTCTTTACACTTTGTTGTTTTCTTGGAGCCAAATTATAGCCGTCACCTAATCTGTTAAGTAGACAGCTTAATGGGTTAAGGGCAATACAAAAGAGAAGTGACAAAGAGTCACCCTGGAATATCCCCCTTTGAATTTTTATCCGTGTAATAATAATTTGTCCTTTATCATGGCTTAACTGCAAAGTGGTGTGTCACTGTTTCATGGTCACTGTAATGTAATTGATCAGTGTGGGTGTATCTTATACATTTTTAGGCACTCCTTTGTCCATGAATGTGGGATACTGTCACATGCTTTTTTGTAGTCTCTCCATGTCGTACTTAGATTTTCCCCCTTTTCACAGTTCTCCATTATAACTTCATTTAACAGCAAATGATCCTTTGTTCCATATGATTTTCTTTTGTTACCCTTTTGTTCTATTACCATGATTGAGTTTTCTTGTAAATAAATATAAACTCTGTCTGCATCAATTCCAGCGTATAGTTTATATGTTGCCGGAAGGCAAGTTATTGGTCTATAATTTCTAGGATAGCTTGGAAGTTTGGTCTTAAGGAGTATTGTTTTTCCTGCTGTTAACCAGGTTGGTGTCTATTTGGGGTGCACATATAAATA
Organism: Protopterus annectens; assembly: GCF_019279795.1. Classification (NCBI taxonomy): domain Eukaryota; kingdom Metazoa; phylum Chordata; order Ceratodontiformes; family Protopteridae; genus Protopterus; species Protopterus annectens. The sequence continues at coordinate 842,593,315 of NC_056750.1, read as the reverse complement.
GTTCTTTCTCATGGCTAAATATTCATGTAAAGATGTTAATACTTCTAGCCAGAAGTTAGGTACTGCATCTGGGCCTGTAGTTTTCCAATTAGGAACTTTTCTTAACTTTGTTTCAATTTTTCTGACCGTCACTTCATCCCATTTCATATCCTGTACACTGGACTTCTTTTTCTTTCTTTCACTTCTTCTATTCATTCAGCATCCTTGTTATGTTCCACAGGATCTTCATAGATATTTCACCAAAATGCATCTATTTCTTCTTTTTTTGGTGGTGTTTCAATTCCTTTTGCCTTGTTTCCCAGTTCTCTATAAAACATTTTTGGGTCATCAATAAATTGCTTATTTTGTACTTTTCCTTTATATTTATTTGCATATCTTTGAAGTTTTTCTGCCTCTGCTGATATTTTTAGTTTATTATTTGCAATAGTGCACGATAGATCCAGATCTGTTCTGATAATGTGCATTGCTTTTATCATGTCTATCTTTTTGAATATTTTTGTTGATCTGTTCCTACACTTCTTGTCTTAATTGCTTTAGAATTTTCTCTTTTCGATACTTCCATAATGGTATTTGACTTCTCCCCTTCCTTTCCATTACTGCCCTGTTTTTTTTTTTTTTTTTTGTGGTAAGACTATCTGTTAATAATTTAGCTGCATAGTAATATATCGTTTTTACTTCTGTTATATCGCATGAATTTCTATGAACAGTCCTAATTACTGTGTTTATTTGTTTTATCAAACTTCTAACTTTTTGGAATTTATTGATTTTCTGTAATCTATTTATTTCATTGATCTTAATATGTCTGTCCATCTCTATTAAATCAAGTAACTCTTCTCTTAAATCATTTTCTTCTAAACTGAGGGCACATTCTTTGTTTTCTATTTCCTGCGGGCATTCCACAGAAAGTTCCAGAGCATCTTCCTGTGCCACATTCTCTTCAGTTTCATCCTGTGCCTTCCATTACTCATTCATAAATGAACTCAACTCAATAGCCTATCAAACTGCAACACTGACTGTGTTAGAGGTGCCACAGTTTCCTGTTCCTTCCCTTGCTGTGCAACTCCAACTGAATTTTTGTACTGGTTTTCTATGGCAGGCTCCAAACTATCTTCATAAGGCAAGTGATCAGATGTTTCCCGCTCCACTGCTTTCAAAGCTTTACTGGAAAAGCTCACCCAGACTCTCCCACAGATTGCTGTGAGGGAAAGGTTAGTTTACTTTTGATTTCTTCTACGTTGTATTACTTTATTGCAGTTTTCTATTTTGTATAGTGTGATTTGTTTTCTTTCTCCTGTGTCTAACTTGTATTCTGCTTTTAATTGCATATTAAAACTTGAAAAGAGACCACAGCTCTGTCTCTTGTGAGTCAGACAGAATTTTTCCCACCCTCCCTCACTGTTACTGTTGTATTCTTAAACACCACTGTCTTTTTAGTTGCCTGCCCCTTATGTTAATTTGACCATATATTTCTTTCCCTCTCTCCTTTCACTGGCTGGTGTGAGTAAGCATAAAATTATAATTTTGTGAAATCACTCCTCTTCAACTATTTACATTTATTGGCCATCCCGCTGTATTCCATAGTACCAGAAAACAAAAGTGCCCATCCCCTTTCAATCTACCTTGTTTTTTTTTAAATAGTGGCTCTCCACTTAGCTAAAACTTAAGTTGCCCACTTTCATATCTAACTTAGTGCACACTGCAGTATTTAGGATAAACCATTTTTTCATCTTACCTTTACACATCTATTGCAAGACCACAGTTATTGGAGAGCCCACATTCTGCCTCTCAGTAGTCATCTTGGGATTAGTGCTTCTGTTTTCTCCTGGTGGGAGTACAGGGACATTATTTCCTGGAGACTGCTGACCACCACACAAAGCCTAATAATTGCTTTATAGGTGACAGCTTCGAATCTGTGCTTATATTATGGTTCTGGTGAGAGAAGAAGTAGAGGCATTGATTCCTGACTGTTTCTGGTTGGAAAGTGAGTGTCTGTGCTTAACGTTCCTGACTGGTCTGGTTGTTATTCAAGGCATCTACCAGAAAAAGGCTACAAGCCTACAGACCCTTGGATCTGTCTGTGCATAAAATATCTAGTATCATGGAATATGAGCAAACCATAAAAAATTTTAGAGATATTATAATGAAAGGTTATAGACTTGGCTACTTGTCCAAAAAAGATATAGATGTTAAATTTAATACAGAAAAGTGCACTATGGATAAATTTTATTGTTTACCTAAGGTGCATAAAGACTTAGTATATCCACCAGGTCGCCCTATAGTGGCAGCTACTAATTATTTTTTACATAATATTGGAATCATGCTACATCATTATTTATCTAAATTTGTGATTGTTTTAGAGTCTTGTATTAAAGACTCTTTTGATTTTTTTAGATAAAATTAAACATGTAGCATGGGATGAAGAATGTTTTTGGATAGTATTGGATGTCAAGAGTTTATATACCAGTATTCTATAGGTGTAAAGGCTCTTGAATTATTTTTGGGAAATAGTCCTATGTCAAATTATATTACAGAATTGATTTATTTTAGTTTAGTTAATAATTATTTTGAGTTTAACTACCAACAGATACAAAGCACAGCTATGGGGGCACCATTTGCCCCCATGTATGCTAATCTGGTTATGGGTTATTTTGATGTCACTTTTTTGTATAGGTTATATTTTTTTAAGAAGTATGTGACATTATTTTAGGTTTATAGATGATTTAATTTTTTTATGTAAAGGAGGTAGGGAATTTATAATTACTTTTGTGAACTTGTTGAACTGTAATTCATTAGGTTTAAAATTTGAAGGTTTACAAAGTGGAAATTCACTCATTTTTTAGATTTAATATTAAAAGGAAATGTGGAACAAAGAAAAATTAATACTAGGATACATAGAAAATTTGATGATGGTGGACATTTCTTGGATGGATGTAGTTGTCACCCGGCACATATCATGGATTCTTTACCATATGGGGAATTACTAAGAGTTAGTAAGCTGTGTAATGAGCCTGAAATCCTAGAGACAGAAATTCTAAATTCCTGTTGGATGTTTATAAATAGGGGGTATACGACAGAAGTAATTAGACTAGCCTTAGAAAAGTTATGTTGGACAGAAATGGATATTAAAAATAAGAATCAACATAATAGTAGCTCATTTCATGAAAAATCAAATCAAATGTGTAATAAAATTTATTTTGTCACATCATATAATGTACTCTCATATGACATTATAGCAGTTATAAAATACTATTGGTCATTTTTGAGAGAAGGAAGATATAAATTGAATAATGTATGGCATTCACCTTTGATTTCTTAAGAGGTCATAATCTAAAATATATGTTAGTTCATGCTAGTTTCTCTTTACCAAGTATTAATATAAGTTACGAAATTAGTAGAGTTGGTACTTGGGCATGTGGAAATTGCTCTGTTTGTCCATTTATAGTGAAATATTTTGATAAAATTAACGGTATAAAATATAGACCAGTAACAGAGTATACTTGTAATGCAGTGGGTAATATTTATGCTCTTAAATGCCCATGTAATTTATTTTATATTGGTGAAAGTAAAAGGTCAAGCTACAAGAGCATATTCGTGATATTAAGAATAAAAAATTAGAAAACCCTGTAGCCACTCATTTTAATGAAATACATGGAGGGTCATGTGAAGGTTTAAAAGGCAGTATTCTGGAACAAGTTTCAGCAATAAACACTATCCCCAGGATTCATGAAGCTTGCGCCAGGCGCAGGCATAGCGTAGGCGGTATAATGCCAAATATGGCCGTCGAGCGATTCAGGTACGATCCAATTCCACGTGCACTACCGGCATACGCCAGAACTGCGCAGCCCTCGGCTTAGGTATGCTAATCCCCCATGCGCAGTGCCACACCATGCAAATGAAGGTATATAGCGATTCATGAAGTGGTGCAGGCGTAGTGTAAGCCCACGGAAATGTAAACCAAAAAACACGGTTTACATTTTCCCTAACAGAACATCGGAGCTATGGAAGAGGCCCAGACTCATGTATTACAAAGTTAACATATGCCAATGGCTAAATACACAGCCAATGGCATAAGAAAAGATGTGCAACGCCTAAAAACAACATTTAATGTCATGTCCACAGTAATGCAAAGTACAACTGCAGGGCATGTGTGCGCAAACTGGAACACAAAGAAAATATATACAAATGTCCTAAAATTGCAATGTAATACAAATCAGGATTTCACCATAATACACAATGGTATGCATGGTACACCACAACCAAGCTGCAAGGGTTGCTAAGGGTCTGTGACAGTGTTCGGCACAGTAACTATGAATTAGTAGTCAATGCCATGCAAATGAGGCAGGTAATACTGAATCACAAACGTCCCGCCGGATTAAAGATGTACCATATGGCGCAGCGCTATAACACCGAGGAGTGGCTCAGAGGTATACATGACATCAGCAGTGGGGTGTGCCACCGTAGCTGTAAGCATATTGGAGCAATGCAAATCTGGCCTGGCCGTTGCTAAGCAAAGCTGCATGACAGGGGTGGGGAGGTAGGTAAAGAATAGTTCAGCTGAAAGCACATATGGTGCCCGAAAGCGCATGTGTACGGGGATGAAAACGTGCCCGAAACCCGGTAAGCGGATGCACGTGCCGTGAACCATAGCACAAACAGGAAGGTCAGGGGAAGAAAAGAAGGAAATGCCGCAGTAGGGTAACTGGAGTACAACTGAGCAATTAACACCTATTAACTCACAGCGGGCAATCGACGGCAGCTGACAAGTCTGCTCACAGGAACTTGCAAAACAGGAAAGGGGAGGCGTCGGATTGCAAAGAAAGGAGTACTGTCATAGCAGAGCAAAGCAAACCTACAGTAGACCGAAAAATAGAACAAATTACGCAAGATAAGCCAGGTCTAGGAAAGGACAAATGAAAGCAGGCTGCTGGATACATGCCAGAAAATGGTAGGTGAAACGTGAAGAAATGTAAAGGGAAGGGCAAGAGGTAATCCACGACAGCCGAATGTAAGTCAACACCAAAGGCACCACAATAGCAGTTCCTGTAGTAAAACACATAAGATACCCTGTAGCTACGATCGTACATACACACCCTATGACATCATCGGTGTTCACAGCACAAAAGTATAAAGTGTGAAAGCACCCTACATATACCTGTTTATTCCCAAACACTGCACCATAGGTGTAAACACACGGGGAACTTTTAAAATGTACATGCTGGGAGCTGCCATAGCTGTGATTCATCACCATGTGTTAGAGACTGACAGTGTTGTGGAGGATGATGCTGACAACCACCGCAGGCCCCGGAGGAGGAGAAGAGTGTTCAGACCAAGGGTAACCTACCAGGGGCTACATGACCTGGAGATAGAGCGTTACAGGATGGACAGGGACATCCTACAGCAAATAGTTGAGATGTGCCAGCCACGCTTGAGAACCAGAAACAACAGAGGGGAACCCATCCCAGTGGACACAAAGGTATGTGTAAACTTGCGAATACTAGCCACAGGTATCTTTCAAAGGCCAACTGGAGATATAATGGGGATCTCACAGGCATCAGCATCCAGGGTACTACACCAGTTCCTTGATGCCATGTTACCACATGCCAATGAGCATATATACTTCCCCCAAACTCAGGAGGAGTTGGCCAGCAATATGTGTCACTTCCACCATGTGGCACACTGCCCGGAGGTACTGGGTGTGATAGACTGCACGCACATACATATCAAGTCACCACCCGGTGAGCATGGTAGGCGCTACATAAACCGCAAGGGATTCCACTCCATCAACTGCCAGGTCATGTGCAATGCCCAGGGCATTATCATGGATGTGTGTGCTGGCAGCCCTGGAAGCTACCATGACTCCCATATCTGGCATGCCTCACAGCTGTATCAGGTATTTGTCAGGGGGACATCCCACATGGCCAACTTGTGGGGGATGCTGGCTATGCACTGGAGCCATGGATGATGACTCCCATCAGAAATGCACACACACCCATGCAAGAATGCCATAATGAGGCACATGCACAAACCAGAATCATCATAGAGCATGTGTTCGGGATGCTAAAATCATGGTTCCGTTGCTTGGACACATCTGGTGGAGCCTTGCAGTACTCTCCAGGCACGTGTGCCCACATCTTCATAGTATGCGCCATGCTACAAAATATGATCCTACGGAAACAGCTGCAGCAGGGACAAAATGGTGAAGGCCCTCATAGCCCACTGCAATTGCCAAGGCCATCACAGGCACAGAGGGATTCAGACCACGAACACCTTGTGCCAGCCCCAGTAGGCAGATGGAGGAGTGCCCAATATGCCTATGCCTTGGCAAAGAGGGAACGTATAGCACATACTCATACAGTGTAGGCCCCTACGGACTGACACACCTCTCCATCTGCACACACAGTAAAATGGATGGCACACACACCCGACCACCTGAAATTGTAATGTATAGGTAGCCTACTGTGTGAATCCTACATAGGCAGCCCTCAAACATTGTACACACAACAGCTATTGGAACAAGGAATGTCAACACTTGAACAGTACATGCGCCTATCAGCATATGTTGGTGCTGTGTGTATAGGTTGCCAGGTACATCGGTATGTACACGCCCGATTGCCAGAGGCCATACACCAAATGAGGCAAACAGTGTCTGCTGTTGCCACAACATCGAGTAATCAACTGTCGCTCAGTGGAGCAGAGGCAATCGCGGGATCACATGTGTGTAAGCACTGTTCTCCACACACTCTGCACGGATTCCCTGCTGTGTTAATGAGGGGCTCCACATAATGTAATCATGGATGTTGTGTCAAGGCATGGGGTGTACCCGTGACAGTTATTCGTCACCCCAGCATGCTCCACCTACGGTCGTTTGAAGGTGTAGCACATTATCGTGTTTGGCTCACTGTGATATACATACCCAATGCTGGAGCACATCCAGTAAACATCACATGGACATACCATTAATTGGACTCATCCATATGTAAACTAACTGAGTTACCCATGTGAGTGCAGTATGGAGTAACAGCCGTAGTATATTCCACATACAAAACACCATAACACGTGTACAAATCCCAGATGGCCAAGTGGTAAATGCAGTGACAGTCGTGCATGTTCCCGGTCCCACATCCTGCAAGGGATGTAACGTAATCCTGAAGGCACGAATAATGCATGTCGGATGCAGGTCATCAGATCATGTTTAGCACACGTTAGCGGGAATGTGTGTTGCCCAGTGCTGGTAAGCATAGTTTAAATATGACTATACGGATATGCGTGAAACAGGGCTAAGCTTCTCTGAATATCTCGCAGATCATGGTCAGTGATGTCCAGAACAGGTGAAACCAGCATTATTCACCCCTGTACTAATAGCGCCTGCTCTGAAGGGTAAAACGACCACTGCCAGGAGTAGAACATGCAATCATGTATACAATCACCTAACACTATGGTAGCCAAGATGTACCTACGGCAGGTGTGTAATGTGACAGGTTCAGACACAAACGTGCGGAGTCCAGGAAACAGTATACACCGACAAGTACACAATGAAAGGTGTACTTTGCCTGTCACTTTCTCTGTCAGAGATACATATATATATATATATATATATATATATATATATACACATACATATAATACAGATAGAAAGGGTGGTAGAGAGATATATGTTGATATATACGGATTCACCGACATCTGCAAATATATAGATAGGTCAACAACATTCATAAAACCTTGGATGTACAAATAAATAGGATACCGCCAACTATGGAATGTGTCACATACCGACACGCGTAACCACGAGGCTGAAAGACCGAAAGAACACAGTACCGGAACACTAGAACCGTGAGTAATATTATCACGATATGAAGGGACATTTAGTTACCGCTGCCGGTGTTGCGGTCCACGTAGGTACTGTGTTCAACTGTGTCTGTGATTGCTGTAGTCTGTGTATGCATGTGTTGAGGGTGCCATGTGCGTTTCTGTGTGACTGTAATGTGTGTGTGTCTGTTGGTGCCAACTTGGAGGTAGATCATTACAGTAGGTGTGGTTATAGCTAGCCGTAGGCATACGGTTACCACCTGTCCCACATTAGGAGAGACAGCCCCTCCCTGGGCAGTTGTGTCCTGACATAAAACATTACAAAGGGCAACTGTCCGAGATTGTAGGACATTATTATGTCCCATATATTATGTAATAGTTGCCTTAAATGGTTATGCCTGTATGTAAGAAACGTAAATGTTACATGCAATATGATAAATAGCCAAAGTCCTACAACAATAAGTATGTACTGAGGATAAAAGTATGTGCTATCCTGTGTACTGACCGTGGGTATGCATCAGCCTGTAAACACCGATGTGTGTCCTGCAAGTATCCCACAATGGCCATTTGAAAAGGTGGCAACCCATGCCAAAGAGGTTCAGTTACCAACACAACTGCAATGACTGCAAATATCTGGGACAGAAATACACGGGACAGCTGTCATTTAGTAACATTCCTTTACATATCGCTGTAATTCCGGAGGTATGAAGTATCAACCTCACCTGCATACTATATAGAAACCAATTAACAACGGCCCAATGTATATGCCCATAACAAAAGTCTACTAACTGATAGCTCTTTAATTAGGGAAGGAGCCCACACACATATATGGAATATGTAGAAATGCAAGCCCCACAAACCTGCATATGCTACGTACACCCACCTACATCCCCCACACACGAAACTATAGCAATACAGACTGTAATTACAGCACAAACATCCAGTTAGTCAATTACATCTGCAGAAGCATTAGCATACCTTGTGAGAGACACATTTAAAGGTGCCATGTGAAATCATAGCCATTGTATAATGGAACAAACGGCGATGTTACAGGTTTTGTTTGCAATAGTCCCTTATCAGACAGTTGGGATGACAGGTATGCTCACACATAGAACCACATACTCTAGCCATCACACACAATCCACGGGGGACATGAATCCAAACTATCCGTGTCTCTACACATAGCAGTTGCAATTACACACAACAAAACACAACACAGGCCGTCTCCCCAAAGGTAGGGCAAATGGGCAATGCCCAAGTGGAGAATTCAATTATACCCCACTGTTGCCGTGTAATTGGCGAATGGAGTAGCTGCACAGCTGATGTGCAAGCAAGTCACTCAGGAACACCAATTGGCAGCAGGAAACCACGTTACAGGTATCGACATATATAAGGATGACTTGCCAGACATTCAAACCGTATGCTCATACCATAGAACTGTTTAAACAGTGTAAGAGAGATAGTCTCGAAAGTCCGGAACGATAACAAGGTATGTAGAACACTCAGTATGTAAGTGTATGTATAGCCTGTTTTGTATTAATTAAAAGTGTCCGCAATGCATAAAGTGGGAAAAGGTATTATGTAGTGATGTTTTGAGGGGCATAGCAACGCTTGTAGAAATCGTGTGTCCTGCAGTGGGCCACAAGGTAAACATCACAGACACCACAAAGGATGCTACATGAGGGCTTTAAACAGAACAATTACATACCACCCGCCATCAGTGGTAGGGTATGTCCAACAAGTATGTGCCATAGCAGGGGATAGTATATGTTGATATACTGTCACAGTAGGCATGTGTATGGGCATATAATGACAATGACATGTCTAAGGTGGTCCCGCTGTGCAAGTATGCTTTGCATTATGGGATACTATGTAAAATATGTGTAATGTACAGTATTGTAGGTAGATATGTCAGCTATTGTACACAGCATAACAGGCGTATCATGCATACCAAAGGTATCGTCTATTGGCATGTACAATATACAATAACAGGATACATATGGCTTGTAGTCACGGGACACTGTAATAGCATGATAGCTAATCTAAATGGAAGAGCTACTCAATTAACCATGCACAAAGGGCATGCAATAGCTTCACAGGTTCATAGTGGGGTACTATGCAGTCTGGCAAGTCTATGTGTAAGCTCAACTATAGTGTTCACACCAGTGGCACCTCTCTAGGGTAGTGTCCTGTCTGTGAACAGCAGAGCCATGTGTTACCTGCACCTCTGCACAGTACAGCCACTGCAGTGATCCCTGGCATACGTGTCTCCCATCCACCAAGTGAGGTATCACATGAACAGTGCTACTGAGTGTCCCTGCGTGATGTACACAGGAATCATGTTCCAAAGCATGGTGAGTGTCTGGTTTGGGACTGTAACCCTCAAGCACACCCCACTCATCGTTGCATGTGTGCACATATCTATGAGCATGTTGCTCACAGTGGCTTTTGCTTATGTCGTTTATGTGGAGTATATCTATGAATATTGTTGTGGACGTGGGCCCTGTCTGTTCAGCAGAGGTCACCCCTGAGTATGTAGTATGCAAATGTGTACAGACGTGGTGTCCGTAGTTCTGCCGCATACGTCAACCATCGAAGCTCAATAAACGTCATGGCATGTTAATGTTGTGGTATGTAAAGCTGTAGCTGTTGTGTAAGGTACACCCTAAACGGGGTGCTGTACCCTTGAATGTGTGTATACGTCTGGAGTTCAGAGGTACAATGGGTGCCTATGTTCCAGCTACAAACCCAGTACAGATAAGTGTGGCCACGTAGAAGGATATCCACGCCACAGTGGCAATATGGTTATCAAAGGAGTGGGTGCGACATACGTGTGTACTATGATCATGTACAATGTTACATGTATGTAGGGGACTACCACCTATGTGATAGTCAGTGGGTGAATGGTGTAATGTAAAGGGGATGTTCATGCACCTTGTGTCATGCAGCTTGAGGCCATGATATTGATATCAGGTATCCGTCACAGTGACACCCTTATATAGGGAGTCAGTATCAGCTGGTGGATCAATCATGGCGCTTTGTATGCAGTTGTCTGTAAAGCTAGGCAGGGAAAGTCCTTCTGTGCTACCCTGTACCTCAGGGAAGCATATACCGAACATGAGGGGCCCTATGACTGAGGACTGTGGTACACCAAGTGTAACTGAAATACAGTAGGTACTATGGTATGCTACCCTCATTGTGTTTGCCCTGTCCGTGAGCCACTTTGCATAACATCCTGAGACATAGGGGTCGATGTACAGGTGGATGTGTATGTTGTTAATACCAGAATGTAGAACGGTGCTGAAAGGCAATGAGAGGACAGTGTAGGCTGTGTGGACCTCCTTACCATCATCAACTACCCTGGTAACTGTATCAAAGGAGTCCACCAGGTGTAGGAGCCATGCTCTGGCCCTAACAAGTCCAACCTGGGTGGCATCAAAGGACCGGAGCCCACCAATGTCTCTGTGAATGACGTCCATGATGATGATGATGGTGCCCCATAGCCTTGCAGAACAGTCCAGTCAGGTGTATAGGGCAATAGTCCCCCTCGTGCTTTGTGGCACCACCTGTGTGGAGTGTGATAACTGTTGCTGTGTGCCATTCAGGGGCCACAATGTCTGATATAAGGCTATTACTGAATATGGTGGCCAAGTGGGGAGACATGTCGTTCAGAGGTTTGTGTAAATCACAACCTGGGATGTTGGACGGTCACATGGGCCAGTGTTCCAGGCCATATAGCGTGCAGGTTAGTACTGTGTAGGTGTGACCGCAAGGACACCGCAATGTTCCTGCATGGATTGTGGTCCTGTAGGGAGTGAGAGGGTGTAATGTTAGCACTGAACCCATCCGCCAGCATGTTGCCAACATCACTTGGTTCTGTAATATTCCTGAGTAATTGTTGTATGTCAAAGCAGATGTGGGTATTGCCATTGACTACTGACATACCTCCATAATGCCTTGTGGTACATCCTGGAATGTGTCACAGTAATGTTGATGTAGCTAGTTTCGGAGTATGTGATGAGGGATCCTGTAGCCCTACTGAGGCTGACCAGTGAGCTACCCCACCCATGGGATTGTACCCAAATTTGCAACAGCCTCCACCTGTTGTAAATTATGTCCATGGAACTGGACCCCCAGAGTGGCGTCCATTATCTGGTGGGTACCATCATGGGTCTGTGTGGAATAGCATGATCCATGCAGTCGTGTAAATGCTAATGAAGTGCACTGGGGTATGTTTCAGTGTTTGTATCTGCATTGTCCATCTGCACGGGTGTCCTGATGTTAACTACTGCTGTCATAAGATGTCTGTAGTAGGCGTTGTAGGGTGTGGTGCCAGGATGTGGATAACAAGGGTGATTAGCTTATGTTCGGAATCCACCAATGAGGGGATAACCCCAGGTGTGGAACACCAGTCACATGTTGGTAGTGTCCATGTCAAGGATACTGTTGGTCTTGGAGGTGGTGTGTATGGGTTGATCCAGCCGAGTGGAGGTTATGAATCCCGGACAGCGTTGGCCTAATGTGTCGTTACATGATTGGCTATCCCAGTTAAGTGTGGGGTAGTGTCAGTCTCACATGAGTAGTACCTGTCTGAGCCCAACTGTCCAGTACACCAAGAAATGAGGTCTGGTAACCGTGGGGTATGTTGTTGAATCCGTAGCTTGTTACAATGTGTATAGCAGTTTTGGCCACAGTTAGTTGCACATGGAGCACCTCTGATGCATTGTGCTAAGTAACTAGCCAGGATGTGTGTACAACATAGTGGAATATGGGAACACCTCAGCCGTGGGTGTGCCGGTCCAGGTTACATGACTGAAAGGTATGGTCTGTGTATAACCTGTCATTGCAGGTGTGCTCTGCAAAGCCTAGAGGCAGGTCCCAGTCACTGCAGAGATATTGAAGTGGTCCATTATAAGGAGTGCCTTGCCTGCGTGTGTCGGAGATGAAGATGTCAAGCACTGCTTCACATGACCCCATGTTTTGCTTGCCTGTTCCCGTTCTGGTGGTAAATGTTATTGGAAACTGTGCAAGACAGGCAGTATAGAAGCAGCAAGAGCCTTACATGTTATCTGTACTCCCAGGGCTGACAGGTGCAGGTCATCTGTGCCAAAGCATCGTGTTTTGTTGACCATGTCAGTCAAAGCAGACAGATACCAGATGCCTATGGAATGACAGCAGAAGCATAGGCAACTGTTGAAGTGACACAGTCAGTTGTTGTACAGTGGTATCAGGTCCGGATGAATACATAATGCTCCCCAGGGCTTGGCCCATACCTTCAGGGCTACAAGACCGGTGAGCTATTGCATGTCCCTGCACACGTAGTCTGTGAAGTTGCATCTCAGGGCAGTCACACTAACATGGAGAATGACAGTCAAATTGTACCTGGTGAGGTGTGGCATGGGTGCATAGGTTATGTTACAGAACCAGTTACCCGACAGCAAGATGTAAGCGACTATCGCCTTGTGTAGCCTGCTGAGTGGAACATCAGTGTGACCACCTACAGAGTCATCTATGACAGGTGTATTGTGCATGTTATAACACCCTACTGGTTGTATGTGATGGGCACACATGAGTCTGTGGGCTATAAGTTATTGTTGTTGTGTTTGGTGATGGGGGCTGCCTTTGGTGTCTACACAGAGTATGGAGAGGTACTGCACAAGCTGTACTCATATGTGTGGCCTGTGGTGGTGGAGATCTTGTGAGACTATGTGATGAGTGGGGTGTGTTGCGAATGTTACACATCCCCACATGATTGTCAGGTTCAGTCAGGGTTGGTGACAGCATTACCCTCAGCAGGGCTGCATATGTGCATCTCCCACAGGCTGTAGTGTCATATGCTGGGAGGTGAGCATTGACTGTGTACATGAGACAATTGCTCTATTGCCACATGTACGACATATTCATCATATAGACAGGCAACAGCACTGGTACGTGACAGTTGGACATGCCTGTATATACAACCATGTCTCACAAGATATGCGAGTTACGTGTGTACAACAGCTGTTGTACTGTAAGCAAGCTGGAAATTTAAGGACAGACAGTGTACTTGTGAGAAATGGAGTGGAATGGGTGCTATATTAATCAGTAGCTCATGAAGTGCTCACAAGTTCTGAACAAGTGCTGAGCATGAAAATACAATACAGATAGGATGTTGGATAATATCAATCCACAAGTGGTGATGACAGTCATAATTGGTGGCACACTATTACCCTGCTGAGTATGGTATGCAAGTCCATGAACCATTATCAATGTAGATGTTAGCAGTACAGATGTACATGACAGTACGGATGTCTGACTACATATACCTTTGTATGTCACAGGAGTGTTCTACCAGTGGCCTGTTGACAGAATCAACACTACAAAAGGTGCCAGAGTGACATGTGTATATCACACCAGTGCCAGCTACAGAAAAACAGGGTTAATGTGTTGTACTCCACCCTCATTGTAGCCCATACCACACAGACAACTGTGAGGCATCTGTGTATGTAAGGATGTGAATGGCCATGACCTATGAGCAATAGCTGTCTCAGTGTTGTGAACATACAGAATGGGCTTTGTGGGTGAGGTGTGTGACATATGTGCACATTCTGACAGATGATATCAACACTGTCACCGCTAGGTGAATATCCCTGTACCCATTAACTACCACCTAGGCTGCGGTCAACATTATGGACACTGTGTAAGGGATGGTGCTATGCAGTTCACCTCCCTGAGTTGGTGACGTCTCCAGGCCCCTTAGGTAGTCATACGAGGTACCCATGTCATGACAGAGTGCCATCCATGAGCATGGAGATCATTGGACAGGCATACACAGCACTCTGGTGACCAATATTGGATCACATATCACCTTTAAGGGGTATTGGCCATGCGTGGATGGGCGATACCAGCCTTCACAATTCTCACCTCCACTATGCAGCATGCTGTCTATCTTGCATAAAGACATGTGCTACACTATGATGTTGGGCATGCTACATGTCCATATCCTGATCTGAAAGACATACGTCATGGACAGCCACCGTCCTACTACTATGATCGCCACATGCTGGACAGATCTCTGTGCCATACATGTGACATACTCCCACCATACCATGCAACCCTGTCCAAAGCTGCACATCATCTCTGTCATACATGGTGTGATGACCGCATGGTAGCTGTAGTATCAACTGTCTGGATCAGTAATGTGGCACTGATGCACCTCGCGGTGGCAAAATGGCTGTCGGATACAGGTAGGAAACCTTGCCCGTACATGCTATAGTTGATAACCATCCCTGCGAATGACGTCCGACTAGCCATTGTTCTATGTCTATCACATGTGCAACACAGGCGATCCGTGGCAGGATGTTGAACAGCTGTACAGTGCCGTGTAGATGTATATGGCGAAACACATGCATGTAAAGGTTTCCATGCGTATGTGTGCATTGTCACTGCTCAAGTCCATTAAGGCAGTGTATGTGTTGATATGTGACATATACACAGCATCAAGGTCAACAGCATTACCGTGGACACATCCAAGCATGTGCTGATAGGTAAGAACACCAGTGCAGGCAAACAGACATGAACACATCAAGACAGCATTCACATGGAGTATGAACAATGTAATGAGGTGACACACATATATGGTGATGATATCCAATGCATAACAGGTGTTACATGTGTGACAAACATGTCAGTCATGTCAGTGTCATGATGATTTGCAAAGATAAATATGCAGATGTACTAGACTTACTAGAAATGTGCAGCAGTATCTCTGTACATCTCTGATGCTGTGACCTGTCACCATCATTATGTCTTACAGATAATGCCTTGTACACGCCTGCCAGTGTACAGCCGCCAGGAGGATGATGACTTCATCCCATACCTCCATGAGAACTACGAGGTGTTGTTCAGCCATGTGCCATAGCATGCCCAGCAGCGTGACGACTTGTGGCAGGATCTTCGCAAAAGGGTGAATGATGTGGGTGGCCATAACCGCACCTACCAGCAGGTGCGTAGACACTGCATGGACTTGATACGACATGCAAAACAGCGTGCCACTGCCATCGCCAGGGAACAAGATGGAACAGGTGGTGGGCCACCAACCCAGCCCCCACTCACACACACAGAGGAGCTACTGGCCAGTCTGGGGACACCCTCAGAACAGCATCCACAAACACTAGCTGCCATCGTGGAGGTGGGTGTCTCCCAACCAATGAGCCTGGAGTTGCCTGGTAGGTCAGTACTGCACATATGACTATTATATCCCATTTAGTTGCATGTGTCACTGTACATTATGTGATGTAACATCATATGCAAGGCATGTTGACTCACATGCTGCATACTACAGTATGCTACCCTGTGTATGCACACATGTGCATACTATATGCTATTGTACAGACGAATGTGTTAACATGCACAGTGCACCCTGTGGCTGTCATACAGTCATGGATAATGTTCAAACTGCTGTGTCACCCCTATACAGGTACCTCTGGCGTGCCGCACAGATATCAGTCCGTTGCAGGTGAGACTGTCATCAGTATCAGGCATGTTAAAGCATAGATCTATTTGCCATGTGGCCAGTTAACACTTGTACACAATGTTAGGTCCAGTCACGATATACAGGTCGCATCACCCATCATTCACACTGGCTACCCATGTGCAATATATACAAACAAAATGATACACCGACATGAAACCACAGTATTTGTCATTGCAACATGTGTGGACATCTGTACTATCCATTGGAACAACATGTGTGGTACGCAAACAGTACCACACAGTGAGCTGTGATATGGGCAGCCCACACCATTGTGTTATATGCCCCTGCAACGGGTGCACACATTGTGATGTGCCATCTGACATATCCCAGACACGTAGTGTTCTGGCTGCAATATTGTCACACTATCCCATAACCCATACCCCACATACCAAACATGCACCCCGTTGTCTGCATAGCCCTGTGGATGGTGACATATCTGACATCTATGAGTGTATGTCATATGGGACAACACAGACATGTGAGATAGACGGCCATCACACACATTTGGCCAACACATGTGCCCACATGGCCATGGGGGATGGCCAGAGACACGTAGCCACACAGTAAATGTGATGTGTATACACCCTGTTGCACAATGTCCACACATGGTCCAATTATAGCCTTAGTTGACTGATTATACAGTTGATGTGGTACACTGGACATCCTAAAAGCCTGTGCACAGCTAGTGGAGGTGTCACTGAAGTCTACCATATAAGATGTGTTGATCACCACGACTGTGTCATAGCATGACAGTAGTCACCTGTACAGCTTCCACAGATATTGACACCACGTCAGGCCACAGATACTGTACATTTCCCTGTAGGACATCACCGTTAGCTGTGCACCTCGTGTGTGTGTGTGGTACATCAATGTCACGTGGGACATGGTGAATTGACAAGTCTGCTATGTGTGGACATGGTTGCCAGGCAGCTAAGACTCTGTAGTAGTTGTGCAGGGGTGTCATCTGTAGGTCCTCCAGTGACATGTCACATGACACAGCATGGTTTGGTGTGTACACACCTCTGCATCGTGGGTCACAATCCACAGTTATGTCATGGGTATGCATGCAGTTATGGCTATGCAATGTGTACATGTTATGCACTGTATAACAATATAGACGCCTCATGATGCCATGCAATGGCACAGTGTCTGTACTTCACACTGTATAGCAATGTAGACTGCTCACACTACCCTTCCATGCTCATGCACATTTGCTAAACATGCATTCTATCTGTAGGGCATACACACAACACCGCAATGTGATGCCCATTACGACGCTGTACATGTGTCAGGACACCACTGTGTCAGACATGTATGCATGTTAATGCACACGTCAGCATAACTCATGTCAAGGTCACGTCAGCCATGTGTACTGTCATCCTGTTCTGGTCCACATGGTGCATCACGGGGATGCATGCATACTACCATGATTGTGTGAACTGCATGGCTACTGATATGACACCTGCTTGCTGTAGTGTGCACCCCAGGGAGGTATGCTAACTAACACTATTAATGTCTGAGCTGCATGCCATCTGCTGCATCACATGCCTGCTGCATGCCGTCTGTCAAATCACATGCATGGTGTGTCTGTGTGTCTATTGTAATTTAGAGTCTTTCTTTGCATTCACAGGTGATGTAGGTGCGTTACCCTCCTGCGGTCCATCTGATGTTAGTGTCCCCACAGATACTAGCAGTGATGAACATAAGCATGCGGTACAGGCAGGGTCGTTAGGGGCTGAATCTGTGCCAATGGTTGCCATCCCAGCTATGTCTCCCTCTTCCCCGCACACAGTTCTGCTGCCAACACATACATCATCACCAGTGGCCATAGAGGAAGGACAGTCAGCGTCTGTTAGCGTGGAACAGGAACGTGTGGTGGCTACAGAAGGTGTGTCTCCACACCATGGTGTCAGTGTAATGACTGCAGATGTGCCACACAGGCATTTGGCCGGTGCTGCTCGTAGGAGGACCTTTGGCAGACATGCACCTGCAGGACAGCGCAGCAGCTGGTATCACCAGACGCATGTTCCAGACTATAATGGCAGCACAGGCACATGCTGAACAGCAGAACAGAGAAGGGCAGAGGCTGCAGAGGGCTGCTATCCGTACCCTAAACGACAACATCCAGGCATTGGCAAATGCTCAACAGCAGATCGCTGATGTTCTGGACAGGCGATTGGGTGACATGGTCGGAATCCTTGACCGTGGCATGGTAATCCGCGAGCATGAGCTGTCTGTGCTGGAACATCTGGTACATGGACGTAGGTCAGCTACACCACCTAGTGCAGGTCAACATGTGCATGCCACCTCACATGCCCGCTCCCATAGTGCCAGTAGCAGCAGCAGTACAGCTTGTGCTGCGCTGTCCACACAAGGCCACGTGGATGTGGCACTGGATGTTCCCAGCGGGGACACGGTTCCAGTGGACATGTGTTGGACAGTAGCCAATCTGTACCTCCACCTGGTAGTGCCTGTGCAACCCCTGGCGGGCACAGGTCACGTGGCTGGACACAGTGAGCTGTACAACCTAGTCTGTACAATCTGGAGCTGTCAATAATACCCCTGTGTAGGCCTCACAAAAGGCAGAACTGTGTGCACACATACACGCACACAGCAAACACATCTGTAGGGCACCACAACACCCACATGCATTACTGAACAGACATATCCAATCATATCACCGGCCCATACCCACACACATGATGTCATTCATTGGTGCAGCCTATGCCCCTGGCAAACATTATCACCCTGTGCATATGGTGAAGCCTGTGCCGCATCGCTGTCAACCACACCATTGGTGCAGGGACATGCTCAAATGGTCTGATGCACAGGGTGAACAGAATAGTGAGAGAAGTGTATATTACATTAGTTGTGTAAGAATAGTGAGAGAAGTGTATATTACATTAGTTGTGTACTGTTGACACGCACTAGACATACCATGTAGTACAGGTTTAGCATGCATTGTTATATGTTCGCAGTATGTGTCTCGGTAACAACAGTAACAGCATGTTGGTAATGATGCCCTGGTTCCCTCCTTATGGTCTACTTGCATGTGCCTACAGGTAGCAGTGTTTGCAGTCTCCCGTGTGTAACTATGGAGTACTCACAGGCACTTATGGCAATATCAGCATGCTATACGTAGCCTCAACCTGACTGTTGGAAAGGCTAACATACCACAGATGTCCACACATATACTGATCCAGAAGCATGTGGGCAGTTTAATGGGCTACAGTGGCTAGAGACGTGACATCCATACCAGGTCACATCACAGGTATGTTGACATGGTGCAGGGGTTGTACACAGCGGTCCGGCCGATGATAACGTTAGATGCCACTTGATAGCATGAGGCCTCACTGTGTAGCAATAATACCCTGTCACATTACAGGAACATGCCCACACTCACAGGGTCAACAACAGTATAATGCACACCCCATAGTGTTGAGGTGAGGACCCCTGCCTATGTGGTCATCACCCTCACAGTACTGTGCACCCACACGAATCGACACAGAAAGAACATGTACAGGTAGCCAGTATGGCTGAGACCGATGGCATCAACAGGGTAGTAGACTGCATCACCATGAGGGGTTAGGGATCCTGTGTGTTCTGTATGGCAGCATACACCCTCACTCCATGCACCAGACAGCCATATACACACACACACACACACACACACACACACACACACACACACACACACACACTGTGGAGACCACAAATGTCATTCACATATGGATAGCTGACGTGTGTGATACACACACCACCCCTGCCTACGTCATGCTTTCCACACTGCAGTATGTACAGATCTCTACAACAGTGTACAGGGATGTGTAACAATTGGGATGTATCCCCCACCATATGTGGCATATATGGTCACACAAGCAAACACCCATGGCAGTACTGTGAATGATACACCTGCTATATGATGATACGTCTGACAGACATGCAGCAGTATCGGCCGCATTATGTGTACCAACGCTAAGTCCGGCAATTGTGCTGCTATATGCACACGGGAGGATATAAGTGTTACAGGTGTCAAGTGCCTTACAGTAAGTAACACCTGACCGCTGTGTAGGTTTTAGGTCTTCACCGTCAAGTAACAGTAACATAGCGTACTGTTTGCACATGTAATGGTAGGATGGTGTGTGACACACCTGTTAGCTGTCCCCGGCAAACATCCATCTGCACAGGTGGATCACCACTTTATGTACACACATCTATCCATACCTGATGTACATCCTACTGTACTGTCAGTATGTCACCATATACAGGTGTCAATGATGGGGCTGCATTGCAACTGAATGTTGTAGTTAGGCACAGGTGAGTTATATACATCAGCTACTACACATGCATGGTAGCTGCATGCACACTACAAACTGTACATGTGTGTTGGCCCTACATGCCTGTCATGTAGCCATGTTTGTATACATTGCAATTGGTGGACATGTGTGATGACATACATAACACATGGACTGTTGTATGATGTGATGTGTGTGTCATGGGTAACTAGTACAGAGGGAATGTGTCCTTGGTCAACATTGCTACCTCATGTACTGTTAGCATTCAACAGCCATGGACCCATCTTCCATTTGCGTGCGTGTGATTGCTGTAGCCACTTGTCTGCATGGAGGACAGCAAAAGCTATGCTATGTACATATGTGTTGTGGGTGTGTTCCATGCACATAGCCACTGCGATTACATGTATGTCATATCCAAACATGTGTGTTCTTTGGTGTACAGCGACAGTCATCTGTCACAGCTGTGTAAGACCCAGGGCCCCTGGTATGTGTAGAGCCGACTTGGTTATGTACAGTGGTATCACTGCAATGCATAACACATGATGGAACCCTGTCGGTACATGTGTAGTCTGCACAGTTGCTGTAGACCAATGTACAGTCCACTGGTCATGAGTCACACGGTGTTGTGGTAAAAATTGCTTGTCCAACGACATGGTGATATCGGAGGGCTACATTGTAGACTGCGGTGTGTACCTCTGTGATCTGCACCCGAGACATCTGTGATGGCTCCTGAGTGTGTACTGGTCAGTACATGTGAGTGGCCTTCATGTACGTGGGGACAGTAACACCATACTGTGCCCTTCTGTGTTTAGAATCCATGTGCATGCAAGATGGCCCTTAGCAACTGCTGAGTGTGCGAGCATGCCCAGTACGCCATTGTGCAGATGGACACATAGTACATTCCAAACTGCGCCCTTCCGTGTTTAGAATCCGTGTGCATGCAAGACGGCCCTTTGCAACTGCTAAGTGTGTGAGCATGCCCAGTACGTCGTTGTGTAGATGGACACACAGTACATTCCAAACTGCACCCTTCCGTGTTTAGAATCCAAGTGCATGCAAGACGGCCCTTTGCAACTGCTAAGTGTGTGAGCATGCCCAGTACGCCGTTGTGCAGATGGACACACAGTACATTCCAAACAGCGCCCTTTCGTGTTTAGAATCCATGTGCATGCAAGACGGCCCTTTACAACTGCTAAGTGTGTGAGCATGCCCAGTACGCCGTTGTGCAGATGGACACACAGTACATTCCAAACTGCGCCCTTCCGTGTTTAGAATCCATGTGCATGCAAGACGGCCCTTTGCAACTGCTAAGTGTGTGAGCATGCCCAGTATGCCGTTGTGTAGATGGACACACAGTACATTCCAAACTGTGCCCTTCCGTGTTTAGAATCCGTGTGCATGCAAGATGGCCCTTTGCAACTGCTAAATGTGTGAGCTTGTCCAGTACGCCGTTGTGTAGATGGACACGCAGTGCATTCCAAACTGCACCCTTCCGTGTTTAGAATCCGTGTGCATGCAAGATGGCCCTTTGCAACTGCTAAGTGTGTGAGCATGCCCAGTACGCCGTTGTGTAGATGGACACACAGTACATTCCAAATGGACGTGTGATACTAAGTGTGTGGGCATGCCCAGTGACACCTTGTGTTGGTGAGCATGCCCAGTATGCCATTGTGTAGATGGACACGCAGTACATTCCAAACTGCACCCTTCCGTGTTTAGAATCCGTGTGCATGCAAGACGGCCCTTTGCAACTGCTAAGTGTGTGAGCATGCCCAGTACGCCGTTGTGTAGATGGACACACAGTACATTCCAAATGGACGTGTGATACTAAGCGTGTGGGCATGCCCAGTGACACCTTGTGTTGGTGATGTGCCTCTGTGTATGGGCATGGCCATTGACATCCTGTATAGCGATGGTGGTCATCCAGGCAACAGATGTTCATTTTCAACGTCATGATGGATGCCTACATTGAACACACTGGTTGACTGTCCTGAAGGGTGTACTGTTTATGGCGCGTCCCGTATCTATGTAGTGTTGTTGTAGTGCTCCGTAGATATTTAGTTGCCCCGATCACACCACTGCCATTTGTTTGTCTACGTCTACCTTGGGACAGTAATATGCTTTTAGACTGCTCACTCTATACATTCCCTATCAGCGTCTTTACCTTTGCAGATGATGTCATCCACCTAGAAGTATTCCTCTGGGAGTGTTGTGTTCAGTAATCTCGGTAGCACATTCTGTAACTGCGTAATGCTGTAGTTTGATAAGGTAGTTTGGTGTATGTTTGACTTCCAGCCCTGCCAAGTGTGTGCCTCTGTGTGTGTGTGTGTGTGTGTGTGTGTGTGTGTGTGTGTGTGTGTGTTTCCAGCTGCCTGGGGACACAGTAATGCTTTTAGACGCCTCACGCCACATACATTCCCTATCGGCATCTTTGCCTTTGCGGATGATGTCATCCACCTAGAAGTATGCCTCTGGGAGTGCTGTGTTCAGTAATCTCGGTAGCGTGTTCTGTAACTGCGTAATGCTGTAGTGTGATAAGGTAGTTAGGTATATAGATGCATGCACTTCTTCAGACAAGTACCACTGAAACCTCTTGTGAGTTTCAATATACTCACATTCCAACAATTGTATTCAATTTACTAAGCAATTTATCAATTAAACAATTTACTTTCATTTTAACCTCTTTAAAAACCGCAACTTAATATAAGACGCTCACTTAGAAAGAAATTATTATATATTCCTAATTAAAAACTAATATTTCAAGCACAGCATTCTTCACTATTCACCCGTCGTATTTTAAATAATAATTGGGAATTTTTAACACAGAGTTTGTACTCAAATAATAACTTAGGAAACAAACCAGTAGTAGTATATAGAAAAGCTCCGTCATTAAAAATACTACTGGAATCCCCCCTTAGAACCTGTAGAGCAAATAAAGGCATGTTTAAGTGTGGACGCTGTCCTTATTGCAAGTACATTAAAACAGGAACCACTTTTTCCATTAGAGGAGTAAAGTATTATATTAATCAGAGATACGATTGTTTTACTCAAGGCGTAGTGTACCTTGCTACCTGTACACTATGCCCTGCTTTTTATTTCGGTAAAACAGAAAGACATTTAAAACAACGCATCTATGAGCATATATACGCCATTTCGAAAGGCGTTATAACGAATGCATTAGCAAAACATATTATTGAAAACAATAATCATAGTTTTCTGTTTAATGTGGTTCAAAAGATAGACATTAACCCTAGAGGTGGTCCTTGGCATCTTAAATTGGAGGAAAGTGAATTGTTATGGCAACTTAAAACAAATGCCTACGTCCACCCAGGGATTAATGGGACGTGTTCTATTAAATGCCTTTTGAAACAAAAAGCTCTTATTAGGTAATAGTACATTCATAAAAATTTTTCTATATATACATTTGTATTATATAAATATGTCCATAAATCCTTATATGGTTTAAGCTTGTATAAATTTGATATAAATACATAGAAGTTTATTTTTTGCTTAAATTGGTGAATGCATTATAAATTCATTTATTTATTTATTATGAATATAATATGAATTTGATATGCATTTATATAATATTATTATTATTAAGTTATTATTTATATATACATTGTTTGATAGTTTGTAATACAGTGAAGAATGGTGTCCTTGAAACATTAGTTTTTAATTAGGAATATATAATAATTTCTTTCTAAGTGAGCGTCTTATATTAAGTTGCGGTTTTTAAGGAGGTTAAAATGAAAGTAAATTGTTTAATTGATAAATTGCTTAGTAAATTGAATACAACTGTTGGTATGTGAGTATATTTAAACTCACAAGAGGTTTCAGTGGTACTTGTCTGAAGAAGTGTATGCATCTTTGTACACGAAAACGTTAACAAGTAAAGGTTTTTGGATTTATCGTGTGGCTGTGTTCTGTTGGACTCACTTATTGTTTTCGCAGTGGTTTAAAACTTTTAAAGTTTTTTGTGTGTGTTTTGATGGCTGAAAGCGGTGAACCTCAGCAGTCGCAGTCCATGTTTTCTCCAGATCCTGATACAAGTGGAACCTCTACCCGAGACGCTGATCCGATCGGGAATTTAACGGCTTTAATTTTGCAGTTAACGCAGCGGGTCAACGACCTGGCCAGGAAGGTTAACAGTCAACCTAGTGAAACTCCGCAAGTGGTTAGACCAAAACCAGGCGTGAGTTTTTTACCAACGTTTGCATCAGTAGCAAATAGGAACAATCCAGGGTTTTCGAACACCCAGGGTAATGGCACCATCCCTTTAGCACAACAAGTGCGACAAGCTACTTCAACCTCCAATACAAATCCAGTACCGGTAATAAATGACAACGGGCAAGTACATTTTTCAAATTTAGTAATTCCTGCATTACATGAGTTTATGAATACACCCAACAATTTCCTGGATGTGTTACATCACGATGAGAACATCTATGATGGTCAGCAGGAAACTACCGGTAACATTGTGTCTAATTTGAAACAGTTTGACATGTGCTTGTTAAAATATAAAAAATTGCAGTTGGAGATCATATATTTTAAAGAGTGTATTAATTTGAAAATCGTTCCCAAAGGTCTCAGACAGTGGAAATATCCAACTGGTGTTATAAAACACTCTGATTTCCACAAACATCTTGTTCAGTTCTTTGATGAACAAGGGCTTAATTTATTAGGTTTACTAATCACAGAATATACTCAGCAAATGCAAGCACTCAAACAGCAACTTGATACTCTTGAGAACAGCATTAAAACAGATTGTAATTTTAATAGATATGAATTTGACTATGGTCGAATTTATTCTAGTACTGATTCTTTGCTTAATAAAATCAGCGAAACAAAGAAGCGTAAGCTCATTCGAGATAAAGCAGCGTACGCTAATGATAAAGCGTATCCAGATCCACCTGGCAATAACGCTTCTTTAAATTTACATATTGTAACATCGAACAATGTAGACCGGACAGGTAATAATGTGGCACCGGAAGATGTTTATGATTCTGAATCATTCAACCCTTCAGCTTCCCCCGTAGCCCTTTCATCAAATTAAGTTCGGAGGAGTGAGAGGGTTCAAAACCAACAAAATCGGCATGAATATCATCCAGTAAACCAAAATGCTGAAGTACAAAGCCATAGCCAGCAGGATTTTCAACGTGTGGGATCCAACACCAAACGGAAGAACGGCAATTGGCCCAAGAAAACACAGAACAAGAAGTCTTACAATCGGCGCAGAAGGTAGCATCAGTGTCTGAAAAGGACTATCCGTTTATTATTTATAGTGATAGTAATGATTTTTGTGTTTATAATTATACTTCCTTCGATGTCCCTCATAGTTTTGTTGCATTGTTAGCAAAAGGTTTTAATTTTGTGCCACCACATAAACCAGATTTAGCTAAAACACTGTGTGACTTTAAACTTTATGTACGCAAATTGAATTTGCGAATGCTCCTTGGTGACAACAATAGCATATTGAACATGGAGCGTGTAGCAAGTACTTATAACCCACCTCTTGAGAATAATTTAATGTTATTTGAAAAAATAAGTGAAGTTCATTTGAGGGCATTAAATAATGAATTTTACAGGCACAAACATTTTGATTTGGAATATCAAACCCTTATCGCGTCTGTAAAGGCTTACAATATAAGAACGATGAAACCGGATAAAGGGGGTGGGGCTGTCCTTATGTACGAGGAAAAGTATGAGGCTATTATGAAGGGAATGCTGTCAACTGATAATTATAGATGTGTTTCAAGGAACGAGTTAAATCAATCTTATAAAAGAGTTAAAGATTTCTTGAGTGACCTATTTATTGAGGGCAGCATTAGTACAGAGTTATATCAATACCTTACTATGCCAGCACCTATTATCCCTGTTATCTTCGGGATCCCGAAGTTACATAAAGACATTAAGGCCCCTCCTTTTAGACCCATAATAGATGGGCGTCAATCGATCACTTATGCATGTGCTAAGTGGGTCGATAATAAACTTAAGGAGGTTCTTAAAAATGAACCCCAAATTTGCAAAGACTCCTGGTTTGTCCTGGACAGTCTTAATCACATTCCTTTTGATTCTAAGCTTAATTTTTTAACGGCAGACGTCAGGGACCTTTATACAACTATCCCACAGGAGACTGGCATTAATTGGGTTAGGGACTATCTGCTTAGTAAACATCTTCCAGGAGAGGACATAGACTTGTTAGTTGGATTATTAGAGCTTGTTTTGAGTAATAATTTTTTTCTTTTCAAAAAAGAGTTGTACTTGCAAGTGACAGGAGTAGCAATGGGTTCCCCATGTGGTGGAACCTTTGCAAACTCCGTCATGGCTTATTGGGAGCATACATATTTATTTTTGCATCAGTTATACAAAGATATGGTCATTTGGTACACAAGGTACCAAGACGATATTTTGATGATTGTGAAGGGAAGTGAAGAGGAGGCTATGAAATTGATTGAATTAATGAATTCCTTTGTTCCTTTTTTGAAATTTACTTTCAATTATAATGATGTATCAATTAATTTTTTAGATATTGAAATAAAAAAGGACTTGGAAAAAGCTAAATTTATTACATCTATTTATAGGAAACCTCATTATAGCAACTCTTTTTTACACTTCTCTAGCTCCCATCCCTTGTTTCAGAAGAGGGGTGTAGTTAAAGGCCAGGTTGTGCGTGCCTCTCGAATGTGCTCAGAGGATAACAGCTTTAGAGATGAATGTCATCTTTTGGCTGGTATGTTTAAAAATAGAGGTTACCCTAGTAGGCTGGTTAACCGAGTTATTAAAGAAGTAGAGTTGAAAAGGAAAAATGGTCAATTGGGCCCTATTTTTAGGGGGGTAAATGAAATGCTAGTAGTAGATACTGTAACTGGGTTATGTTTAGGTGAAAATCTCACCGATACGGACCAAAGACAAGTTAATATTAATATTAATAGTAATGATAGCACAATTAAAGTTAACTATAACATCAGCTTTCTTACTCAATACAATGAATTGGCAGCAGACACCCGTCGTATTTTAAACAACAATTGGGAATTTTTAACACAGAGTTTGCACTCAAATAATAACTTAGGAAATAAACCAGTAGTAGTATATAGAAAAGCACCGTCATTAAAAATACTACTAGAATCCCCCCTTAGAACCTATAGAGCAAATAAAGGCATGTTTAAGTGTGGACGTTGTCCTTATTGTAAGTACATTAAAACAGGAACCACTTTTTCCATTAGAGGAGTGAAGTATTATATTAATCAGAGATGTGATTGTTTTACTCAGGGCGTAGTGTACCTTGCTACCTGTACACTATGCCCTGCTTTTTATTTTGGTAAAACAGAAAGACATTTAAAACAACGCATCTATGAGCATATATATGCCATTTCGAAAGGTATTATAACGAATGCATTGGCAAAACATATTATTGAAAACAATAATCATAGTTTTCTGTTTAATGTGGTTCAAAAGGTAGATATTAACCCTAGAGGTGGTCCTTGGCATCTTAAATTGGAGGAAAGTGAGTTGTTATGGCAACTTAAAACAAATGCCTACGTCCACCCAGGGATTAATGGGACGTGTTCCATTAAATGCCTTCTGAAACAAAAAGCTCTTATTAGGTAAAAGTACATTCAAAAATTGTTTTATATATTTTTGTATTACATAAATATGTCCATAAATCCTTATATGGTTTAAGCTTGTATAAATTTGATATAAATACATAGAAGTTTATTTTTTGCTTCAATTGGTGAATGCATAATAGATTCATTTATTTGTTTATTATGTGTATATAATATGAATTTGATATGCATTTATATAATAACATTATTATTATTTATATATACATTGTTTGATAGTTTGTAATACAGTGAAAATAGGTGTCCTTGAAACATTAGTTTTTAATTAGGAATATTTTCTTTTTAAGTGAGCACTTTATATTAAGTTGCGGTTTTTAAAGAGGTTAAAATGAAAGTGAATTGTTTAATTGATAAATTGCTTAGTAAATTGAATACAACTGTTGGTATGTGAGTATATTTAAACTCACAAGAGGTTTCAGTGGTACTTGTCTGAAGAAGTGTATGCATCTTTGTACACGAAAACGTTAACAAGTAAAGGTTTTTGGATTTATCGTGTGGCTGTGTTCTGTTGGACTCACTTATTGTTTTCGCAGTGGTTTAAAACTTTTAAAGTTTTTTGTGTGTGTTTTGGTAGTTAGGTATATGTTCAACTCCCAGCCCTGCCAAGTGTGTGTGTGTGTGTGTGTGTGTGTGTG
The DNA here is from genome assembly GCF_019279795.1 of Protopterus annectens. Taxonomy (NCBI): domain Eukaryota; kingdom Metazoa; phylum Chordata; order Ceratodontiformes; family Protopteridae; genus Protopterus; species Protopterus annectens. The sequence goes on along the minus strand of NC_056750.1, from coordinate 842,564,439 downwards.
TGTGTGTGTGTGTGTGTGTGTGTGTATGTGTGTTTCCAGCTGCCTGGGGACAGAGTAATGCTTTTAGATGTCTCACACCACATACATTCCCTATCGGCGTCTTTGCCTTTGCGGATGATGTCATCCACCTAGAAGTATGCCTCTGGGAGTGCTGTGTTCAGTAATCTCGGTAGCGCGTTCTGTAACTGCGTAATGCTGTAGTGTGATAAGGTAGTTAGGTGTATGTTCAACTCCCAGCCCTGCCAAATGTGTGCCTCTGTGTGTATGTTTGTGTGTGTGTGTGTTTCCAGCTGCCTGGGGACAGAATAATGCTTTTAGACGGCTCACACCACATACATTCCCTATTGGCGTCTTTGCCTTTGCGGATGATGTCATCCACCTACAAGTATACCTGTGGGAGTGCGGTGATGCCGGAACTCGGTAGCAAGTTCTGTTACTGCATAATGCTGTAGTGTGGTAGACTAGACAGGTAGATGCAGGATTTCAGGGAATGGCAGGTGTGTGTTTGGCAGTTATAGCGTATGTGTTGGTATCTGTGGGTGGCTAGCTGCAGGATGTGTCCAGTTTGTTTTGTTGCTGACCTATTTAGTGTCCACAGCCCTCATATTCTGCCAAGACACTGGGTTGTCAACACATACAGTCACCAATAGGTCTGGTGAGTAACTGTCAGCAGCCCTACTCTTACCCTTGCTACGGTCTGACCCATGTGACCAACATAACACACGTGCCTTGATATTAACAACACTACATGATGCAGGTGGCACATATAGTTTCCTTTCCATTCCTGTCTAATGCATTGCTGTCATGTGGTTCGCTGTTGTGATATAAATGCCATATCTACATATGTGTATGTATATATACATATATATATATATATGTCTACAAATAATATATGTGATATATGTAGATGTAGAGGTGGACATAGATGTGAACATATGTCTGGGGACATCAGCACTATTGACTATTTGTGCTGGATGATCTGTACGTGATAACCCGGGATCTCTGTATATCTGCCATGGTGTGGTGTTAATACACATAGTCTGTGGTGTGCAGGGCCACGGGTTGTAGTCATGTAGACACCGGTTATTTTGTTGCTGGGAAGACCATGGGACATCGAATATGGTGATGGTAAGGCACTTGTTGCAGTGGTTAATATGTTGGAGGTTCGGTATGGGTCATATAACTTTTAGTTATGTACTTACCATAACTTTAGATGTTTGGGATCCATCTCGCCTACATTCTGTACTGATGGGTTCGGAGCCGATCCTCGGCTCCAACTCGGCACGCTATACTATAGAGCGAAGTCTCTAATTGGCTGAGCTATTCTACATCCCAGGATGCACCACCACTACTTCCCCAGATCTTGTTTGTCCGCACTCATGCACACAGTCATAGACAGTTGAAATAACATTGCCAGGTGTTTCAAGATGAAACGGCTGAACCGAACCGTCCGGTCTCTTCTGATCTCCAAGGCAGGGGGAAGGAGGGTGGGTATTAGGAATGTAGGCGAGATGGATCCCAAACATCTAAAGTTATGGTAAGTACATAACTAAAAGATGTTATGTGATCCTATCTCGCCTACATTCTGTACTGATGGGACAGCGTCCCTAGCACCTAATTCCTGGGTGGCTCACTGGAAAACACTCCTGAGAACTGTGGAACCGAATGACGCTCGCCCCCGAGATGCCACATCCAATTTGTAATGAGAAATGAAGGTGTGAGGAGAAGACCAGGTAGCCGCAGCACAAATGTCACTAATGGCAAGCTTGGAATGAAAGGCTATCGAAGTAGCCATAGCCCTTGTAGAATGAGCTTTCACAGTGGTTGTAAGCTCTCTACTAGAAAGAAGGTAAATATGACTGATACAGTCTCTGATCCACTTGGCAATGGTGACCTTCATGATGGCTTTGCCCAATTTATTGTCCGAAAAGGACACAAACAACTGATCCGTTTTCCGTGTTTGGTGCTTCCTAAGTAGAAACACAACTGCCTGTGAACGTCCAATGAATGGAAGATGTATTCCGCTCTGTCTGAGTAGTTTGGGAAGAAAACTGGGAGTTCCAATGACTGTTGAAGACAAAAACTAGAACAAACTTTGGGAACAAAGGATGGATTACGCCTGAGGGATACTCTATCCTTATGAAAAGCCAGGTACGGCGGTTTGACACACAGGGCTTGAAGTTCCGAAACTCTTCTGGCTGATGTAATAGCCACCAAAAAGACAGTCTTCCAAGAAAGAAATTTCAAGTCACAAGTTGCTGCCGGTTCGAAGGGGGAAGAGGTCAAAGCACCTAATACAAAATTAAGATCCCACGGTGGAGCTGGATGAGAAATCGGAGGTCGTAGCAGCCCAGCACTTTCATGAAGGCTTTACACAACTTATTGCTCATCAAAGGTGGGTCTATACTTTCATGAAAATTAGAAATAGCTGCTAATTGAACTTTGATGGTAGAGACCGAAGAACCTTGATTGAATAAGGAAGCTAAAAATTTTAAAACTTCAGACACCGGGGCAGTAATGGGATCCAATCCCCGGAGTTGGGCCCAAATGGCGAATCTCTTCCATTTGCTGTTATACATTTTTTTAGTGGAATTCTTGTGGGCCGAGGACAAGATATGTATAACTTCCGAGTCCAAAACCTGGTTCCTGACTATGGTCGGAAGTGGAGGAGCCAAGCTGTTAACCTCAATGAGTGAAGGGACTGATGCAGCTGTCCCGACTGGTGAATCAAGAGATCTGGAACCTGGTCCAGGAACCATGGACCGTCCAGTGTGTATTTCCGGAGAAAGGGCAGCCAGACTTGACGAGGCCAGTATGGGGCCACTAAAATCACCTTGCACTGCAAGTGAATTGCCTTCTGGATCACCCTGGGAAGTAGGGGAACCGGTGGGAAGGCATACAGTAGGTCGTTGGGCCAAGCTTGGACTAGGGCGTCCTTGGGAAACCCCCCCGGAACTGGGGTGAGAGAAAAGAACTGTAGACGTTTCGTGTTGAGGGGAGTTGCAAAGAGGTCGCAACGAGGAGTTCCCCATCTTCTGAAGATCTGAGCTGCCACTCTGTCATTCAGAGACCACTCGTGCGGAGAGAGAATAGTTCTGCTTTGCCTGTCGGCTATCACATTGGATTTCCCCGGAATGTGCGTTGCTACCAGGAAACGGTTGGTTGCAACGGCCCAATCCCATACTTTCATGGCCTCTCTGCAAAGGGGGTAGGACCTGGTCCCTCCCTGCTTGTTCAGGTACCAGACTACTGACATGTTGTCGGACTGAACGGCAATGATGCCCTGGGGGAGGTAACTGTGTAGTGCTTGAAGCGACAGAAGCACCGCCCTCATTTCCAGTATGTTGATGTGTAGGGAACTCTCGTCGGGGTGCCACTTGCCTTGGACTGACCTGCCCAGGTAATGTCCCCCCCACCCCGTCTGGGAGGCGTCCGTAGTCAAAGTGGCCACTGGAGGTGGAGGAATGAAGGGTCGCCCCTGATCCAGGTTGGAGGAAAAAAGCCACCAACGGAGGTCCTGTTTGCACGTCTCCGTGATCATAATGAGGTGACTGAGAGGGAGATCCTGACACGACCACTGGACCGACAGGAGCCACTGGAGAATCCTCATGTGCAATCTTGCTAAGGGAACTAGTAGAACGGCAGCCGACATGGAACCCAACAGTTGTAGGACCATCCTTGCTGGGGCTCGGCGTTTGAAGAGCAATGCTCGGACTTGAGATTGTAACGTTTCTATCCTCTCTGTAGGAAGATAGACCCGCATTTGCTTTGAATCTATCTCTACTCTGATAAACCGTATGCGCTGAGATGGCAGCAACACGGACTTTGCCCAATTGAAGGTGATCCCTAGGGAGTCGCCTAGAGAAATAGTGGCTGCTAGGTTTTGTAAGAGTAGACGCCTAGAGGTGGCAGTTAGGAGCCAGTCGTCTAGATATGGAAACACCTGGAATCCTAGACTTCTCAGGTGAGCAGTCACCACTGCCAAACATTTGGTGAACACCCTGGGGGCTGTGGTGAGACCAAAGGGCAGTGCACGGAACTGGAAATGACTGTCTCCCAGGCTGAAGCGCAAGTGTCTCCTGGACGCCTGATCTATCAGGATGTGAGAATAGGCGTCCTTGAGATCTATGGAGCACATCCAAACACCTTTCTCCAGCAGCGGGAGAATGGATTGTAAAGTGACCATCCGGAACTTGGACTTCTTGACAGAACGGTTGAGCTTGCTGAGATCCAAGATGGGCCTCATGTCCCCGGTCTTTTTTGGCACCAAAAAGAATCCTGAGTAAGTCCCTAATCCGGTCTGGTCTTCGGGGACTGGTTGGATGACTCCTTTTTGAAGCAGCTTTGAAATTTCGAAGGCTGTGAGATCCCGTTGACTGGGTGGTGGGTCCGGGATTTTCCGGGATGGTGGGGGGGGGCTGCGAAAAGGGGATGTTGTAACCTCCGGCAATGATTCTGAGCACCCATCGGTCCTGGGTGATATTCTCCCAGGCCTTTAGGTGCCTCGAAAAATTACCCCCGACTGGCTCCGGAGCGGCGCAGTCGGGCAATCCTTCAGGGATGCTGGAAGGTTGAGGAGCCACGAAAGGACTCGCGGTCTCCAGTGTTGCGGGGGCCCCTGCCGCCTCTGGGACGGCGTCTTCCTGAAAAATCCCCCCCCCCCTCTGCCTCTAGAAGGGGGATCATCCTGCTGTGAGGGGTAAGTCTTCTGAGATTTGCGGAACCACATTTTCCCCCCTCTTCTAGCCTTGGGATAAGGCCGGAAGGGAGTGGAAAACCGTGACCCTACGGCAGTCAAAGTCTTACCCTCTTGTTCACAGCGGGTCAAGGTGTCCTTTACCTTGGGTCCAAACAAGGAGGACCCATCAAAGGGGGCGTCGGCAAAGGAAGACTTGAAGGCCTCCGCAAAATGACACAGGCGGAGCCAGGCCTGTCTCCGTAGAGCAACACCTGTACCCGCCGCTCTACTTGCCCCCTCGGCCGCATATGAAATGAGCCTCATGGACGAGTTCGATATAGATGACAGGGTAGCCAACCGTCTGGGCTAACTGCTCAGGTAGGTTACCAGAGAGGGTATCTGACAGCTCCTTGACCAGATCCCTCTGAAGTCTGGTGAAGTGCGTAAGGTAATTCAGAGACCTTAAAGTAAAGGCCGCTGAAGTAAGGGTGCGCTTCCCGTACCGATCCATACTCCTGGACTCTCTATTAGGAGGGTGGACGGATGTTGAAGCCTCTGCCACATCTTGCTGGGTAGCAGATGCCACCACCAGGGCATCTACGGCCACACCTTTGGATAAGAATTCCTTTTCTGGGGGAGCTGACAAAAATTTATTCGGGCGAGCTGGCACCGGTTCCACAGAATCCGGGTGCTCCCACGCCCTTCGAGAGATCAAATCCAGGAACTCATCAAAGGGCGGAGACACCCAGGAGGCGGAAGGCTGAGCCCCGAAGGCCTTGAGGAATACCGACTCCTCAGCGGAAGGGGGTTTGGATTGCCAGTCACCTCGTTGTTTGAGGATTTCTAAGATGTCCACAAAGGAGACATCATCCGAGGACGACTTGGGGGACCCCTCCGCGTCATCGAGGTCGGTGTCTGAGGTGAGGGACTCATCAGGCGAGTCGACGTGCTTCCTCTTACACTGTCTCTTCCTGGGAGGTTCCTCCAAAGAAGCTTCGGAAGGACCCCCAGGAAGGGAGGAATCCCCAATGGGGGTGACCTCAGGCTCCAGGGCTCTGCTGTCCTGAGACAGGGGGACAACAAAGGAACAAGTCTCCATGCCAAGGGAAGGTGCCGGAGAGATGGTGGAGGTAGCCAAGGAAGATTTGGCTAAAGCACTCCTCATGGCCCTGAAGGCCGGACCCCCAGAGTCCTGGGATGGTCCGACCCCCGAGGCCACAACAGTAGAAGGCACTCCCGAGCGAAGCACCGAGAGGGAGGCTCGAACAAAGCATCGGACCCGAAACGTCACCCTCGGGGCCGACTGAGGAGGTCCGTGTACCGAACTCCGACCCGAAGGTCGGGGTTAGAGTAAGGGTCGGAGCCGACCCAAAAACCTCCACCGGCTCCACCAGCACCGACTCCAACGGTGCCGAGGCTGTTGGAGGAGGAACCAAAACAACAGGGTGGACAATCGGCTCCGGAGCCGACTAGGCTGGAGCCGATACTAACTTTTGAAAGACTGGAGACTGAAACAGCCTTTGAAGTACCCTGTCAATATCCGAATCGGACATCCTCGAGGACCGAGGAGAGACCGATCGGGCCCAAGTTGACTTCTCCGCCGGTTCCGAAAGACTGGGGGACCGGCTCCGAATAGTCTCAAGTATTATCGGCGCCGAGGGAGATTCCACCAGTACAGCAATTTCCCTCTGAGCCGACGGGGACTTCGGCGCCGAGGTAGAAGAGTCTGAGTGTGCAACCTTTCTCGGCTCCGAAATCATTGGAGCCGAAGAAGTTGACCCACCTCTCGATGCTCGAGCGCTCGGCTCCGAGGACAGAGGAGTCGAGGCTGGAGGCACTGAGGCAGACCGTTCCGACCTCGGCTCCGAAGTCCGTGCAGCCGACGGAGAAGCCTGCCTTGATTTCTTAGCTGTCGGCTCCGACGGACTGGTCGGAGCCGAAGACGACTTCTTCCTGGAGGGAGAGGGGGAAGAAGATAAAGCCTCCTCAAAGGAAGGGGAGATCATCCCTTTCAGTATCAATTTGTTTTTCCTCTCTTGGAGGACACAGGGGGAAAAAGCGTGGCATACACTACACGACTCTTGAAGGTGCTTAGGCCCTAAGCAATAAACACGGAGAGAGTGATCATCCGTTATCAACATTTTGTACCCACACTTGGTACATTTCTTAAAACCCGAAGGTCTGTGTTCCTTCGACATCACTAGCAAGCAACCAAAAACCAACTAGGGATAAAAATTAAACACACAAGCCAAATCCCTCTAACTTAAGCAGGATAGACCAAGGGAACTATAACTATAACTACGCTCTGACAGAGCGCGAGGGCAAGGCCCCTCTAACTAAAACGGGACCTTAGAGAAACAAATACCACACAAACAATCACAACAATTTTACTACAATTTCTTTAAACAAAGCAAGGCCTGAACAAAGCCCGAAGAAGAGCGCGAGGGAACCCCCGCCAGTTAAAGCAGGAACCTAACGCTAAGAAAAAACACACAACTTCTTACAACAAAACACTCAACAAGTGATAAGTAGCTGTTAAAACAGCTTTTGGGTGAAAAATTAGAGAATTTCTGACAGAAAACTTGTCAGTAAAGAGTACTTAGCCCAGCCAAGTCGAGACCACGTCTATTGCTGTCAAGCGGCAAACGAGATCTGGGAAAGTAGTGGTGGTGTATCCTGGGATGTAGAATAGCTCAGCCAATTAGAGACTTCGCTCTATAGTATAGCATGCCGAGTCGGAGCCGAGGATCGGCTCCAAACCCATCAGTACAGAATGTAGGCGAGATAGGATCACATAACATCATCTATTCATTAGAAGACTATACTATGCAGATGAGGTTGACTATGGTGTATCACATTTATCACCAGGGTGTGCTGCTGGTCCCTGGAGTGTATGTGTGTAGTCAGCTAGGTGCAGGTCTCGAATATAGTTGACTTCATGGGAGGGGGGTCAGGCATACTGTATGTACATTGTAGAACTGTGCCTCGGGACTGCTCCTGCCTTAGAAAACCTAAGCTAGGGATGTGTCTATACCTGCCTGGTGACGTTGGGAGGGATGACAGCAGTGGTGGGGTAGTCAGGGTGTACAGGCTGCACAAACAGGTGTTGATCAGCACAATCAGCTGATGACATGGCCAGCCCGCACATGAACAGTACATTAATGCGAGCGAGCAAGCAGCATACACACGTTTCATCCACACTCTACACCACCGGTGTATATCTGCAGGGACATTTCACGACACAGTCCAAGCAAATGACACGGGCTGCAGCAGGCAACATATACCAACATGTGCAGGAGGCTGAGGCAGTGCGGATGTGTATGCTGCCGAACAACCCTTACTGGGGTGACATAAGACTTTATAGACAGAGGGTGACTTACTAGGGTCTACATGGGCTGGAGATGTTGGAGCACTATGGGGTGGACAGAGACCTCCTACAGCAGCTTGTTGACCTGTGCCTAACACATCAAACAGGCTGAGGGGAACGCATCACAGTGGATACCACGGGATGTGTTGGTCTAGGTGTACTAGCCACAGGTACCTCACACAGCACAACTTGGGATATCATGGGTATCTCTCAGGCATCTGTATCCAGAGTATTGCACCAGTTCACAGATGCCACGTCAACACATGCTAGTGAGCACGTACAGGTCCTCCACACACGTGATTAGTGGACCAGCAATAAGAATCTGTTCAACCACATGGATGAGTACCCTGGGGTACTGGGTGCTATAGCCTGCACATGTAGCACCACCCGGGGAGCAGGGTAGGGCCTACAGTCAGTGCAGGGGCATACCCTCCAACAGCTAGGCCCTATGCGATGGCCAGGGCATGAGATTGAATGTGTGTGCTGTCTGCCCTGGAAGCTGTGATGTGTCCGATATATGGCGTCTGACACAGCTGTAGCACACCAATGCCTATGTGGACATCCCCTACAGTCTCCTAGTTGGGGATGCTAGGTAAACACTGGTGTAGTGGCTTTAACACCCATCAGCAATGCACACACACCTGAACACTCACACCATACTGAGGCGGAGGCACAGGCAAGACATAAACATGTGCATGTGTTTGGGATGCTCGGATCACAGTTCTGGTATCCGGACACATCTGTTGGGGCTCTGCAGTATTCACAAGCTACATGCATACATGTTATGTTATTTGCTATGCTACACAATGTTATCCTGCAGTAACAGTTGCAGCAGGAACAGCATGGGGCAGGGCCACACAGCCCAACACCACTGCCAAGGCCTGTACAGGCACAGTGTGACTTGGTGAAGGAACTACCTGAGTAGGGCACAGTCGTCGACAGCCCGTGCAGAGTATGACCTGCCCTTGGCAAAGAGGCAACACAAGGAATATGCACTGACACAGTAGGTACCCACGGATTTCCCCTCTCTGACCAGCACACAGTACAATGGATGCCAAACATGACAGTACTTGTGCTCGGCCATGTATGGGAGGTGCACTGTGTGCATCCGACATAGGCAGCGCTCCAGCACCATCCTCCAGTCCGTAACACAACCAGGGTATGTCTATTGACCTAACAAGTGGCAGTTGTATTGGAATGTGTACTTACCCATTGCTCTGGTATGTATGTGAGCATACAAGTGACTGTGGTGGCCAAATGTTAGGGCAGCAGACAGTACACATCCATAGTGGCACCATGACCTCTGTAGCACATACGGGGGTCACAATGGTAGGCTGTAGTACACAGGGTGTCCTAACCCACTGCAGATTATGGGCTGACCATCATGTGTGTCCGTACAGCCCACACACATTCCATGTAGCTGGACAGATGTGGACCAATACAGACAAATGATATACGATGGCCTATGGATATGCCCAATGACTGACCCCAACCCCCTATGACACACACAGACAACAGCAGGCCAGGCTGTTTGATGTAGGATGTCTAATAGGATGTCCAACACCACTGTGCTGGTAATTAATGCTGGGAACTGACATACCCTGGTATCCCTCCAACCAGCAATTTAGGGAGGTCCACACACTGACATGGAGTACCCGGCAGACCAGTACAGTAGCGGCAGATGTGTACAACTGTTGGCTGTGCCCCCCCCCCCGTCACACCTACACATGTGAGAGTCATGTGTACCACCCACGATGCTGTGTAGGACTGTGGTTGCATGTCCCCCCACACTATACAGACATGTAGCAACTGTCAATGCCACATGACCATTAGCTACCCTGCAGACACAGCATGTCACCTGTCTGTGTAGAACGGAGGGGTCAGCAACACAGTACTATCTGGACATGTGACACATGCAATACAGTTGACCATACTTTGCATGCTCACACACATGATGGTATTGTCAGTCTATAACATGCGTAACAGTCATACTGGGCATGCTCACACACAAACACAGGATGGCTAGGCATGCACACACCAGTGGTCCGGACATATCTGCCAGTACATTGCTATACTGTTGGATGTCTGTGCTGTATGGTGTTTGCGGTCTACTGTCTGTACATATGCCATGGTCAATTGTTAATTCACATGAGCTATGTGCACAGGGTACTTCTACCATCATGTGTATAGGGCGGTTCTTTGTTTGTGGACAGGCCGACGCCTTTGGATACAAACCGGGTAAGGCACAGTCCAGCAGGTGGGAGCTGTTGTGCGTGGGTTTGCACAGTGTTAAGCACTGCTGACCTCTGATCACAGCACCTTATACACGTTTACACTCCACATTTCTTTGACAGGGCACTACTGGCATACTGGTAGACAAACACGCGTACAGCCGCTCGCTCTCCGACATTTCCGCTTACATTTGTCACTCACGCTGGGTGTGTGCGATCCCTTGTGATGTGTATTACATCGGACTACATGACTACAGTATCGGGTATGTGTAACAATTTTGCGACGGCAGCCGTTCGACTGTATGGACTCTGCAGCCTGTCCAGTGACGTAATCATATTATATGCGTGTTCCTCATACGATCTGCTCCCATCTGCCTGATACATGGAAACCGATACTCTGCAATGCTGACATGTGACTTAGTTTAACGCAGCTGTCTGCCGAGTCATGCTACCGCATACCAATTGCACATTGACCACCTTTCAGACTGCACGACGGGAGACTGTAGGAGTGACACCTTTCCCACTTTGCATGGGACAGTCCCTCATCATACATCACATGCGACAATACCAGAACTCTCTACCAATCGGGGTCACATTTCTGCAGAATCAGGGACAGGTCATGAAAAACAGAGACACTTTTACAAAAGTAGTGCTATTAGCTTGACACATTGACAGAATCAGAGCATATGACATAATACACATATTCTGAAGTAACAGTTGTTAATAACTCTTACTTATTGTCATTAGTCAGTAAGTGTAATTCACCACCTTTCCTTCAACAGCCACTACATTTAGGAGGGATTAAGAAGGACACAGTCAGACTTTCAGTCAAACTCAGGGACGTAACTGACATTCAGGGACAGTTGAGTGGTATGGACAATACTCTAGACATTGCAACTGTCCTGATTAGGGGACCTTCTCATGTTGTAGGTGTCTGTACTGGTTGCTTGTTACAGGTC
>NC_056750.1:842488204-842548204 GCF_019279795.1 Protopterus annectens | reverse complement strand
CGGACACCAGACTGTTTGGGCCAATACATAGCCACGGTCACTGCAGGTTTAGAACAGCCATTTGTTTCCTAGCTGTAAGCCTTATACCTTTGGCACTTTTGTTGTTTGCCTGTTTCTTGTACGAATTACGTTTATTCTATCCTGACGTGACCGCTTTAGGCAACTGTTACATGCAGTATGGTGCATAGTTATTTCCTACGTTCACAAGACATTTGGCATTGTACCATTGTTGGTCAGGTCACACCTACACACATATTAATTGCCCCTCACACAGTGGATCAGGGGTATCCTGTTTACGTCAGTGCCTTCATCACCCTTACACCATGTGCCACTATGCGAATGTGTGCAATATATTCTCTCGCTTATTCGTGTCGGGACACGTGCGTCACGGGCAGGTGTTTGATCCTGGGTAGTAGGTTATGCATGACCATTTAGGGCTGGACAGTGTCGCGCACCTCTAATGCACATTCCAACTTGTGTCCAGATATCTACAGGACTGGACTTCGTGTCTTCCATTCTAATGTTTATAAAGGTTACGCATCCCATGAGGGATATCCCAAAAATTGGACTGGTCCAAAACAAGACGAATACCGACCATTTTTCTGGCATTATGAAAATGTGCTGGGGGTTTTACATGCAAGGGATACATAGTGTGCAATCCTGCAACTGCCTAGGGTGACACTACCTACTACATATGCGTAGTGGTCACTATGTGTAGCTGTGGCTGCACCAAACCAGTAGGCCAAGTATGGCTGGATTTGGCGGACGTTCAGGTAAGGGAGCGGGTTGTGTGATGTGGAGGGGATGCTGGGTAGTCCATTATGCATCCATGTGTGCTGCATTTGTTATGGCCAGTTCCATCAGGACCAATCTGTGGGTATGTGCCGGTGACATGTCTATAGATTTGTATTGCACATTTCAATATTCATATGTTTGTGGGATTGTGTTCTACAGTATGGCCTGTCTGGTTGTATTGCAGCTGTTTAGACATGTGTTTGTGTTTCTTTCAGCTTCAATTGCTGCTCCCTCATACACCTCCGGTTCACCTATTCTGCATACGACACAGTATCGCCTTGGAGGATTGTACCATTACCCATCCCCCCACACACACATATTCCTCACACCCCATACATCACTGCTTTGGTTGTTGGCCCATGACACGGCCAGAGTAACACACTGAATACCCTACATATGTCAGGTACCTGTTTGGTTGTGTGGACTACCCTGCCATGTTTGCTTTCCACATGCTATACCTCACGAACGTAGGTACACGCCCATACTTAACTTTCATTACATGGTTGGTATACCCGGGTACTACCCCTGTTCAACTGTGACATATCCTGACAGGTTCGGCTTGTACAGCTGATCTGCGGATTTTGGCAGACTGTTCTACTCATTGGTAGGATGCCACGTTTTCCTATGTCTAGGATGGGATATATTCCGTACACATATCCGACTGCACTGGACAGCACATCCTCACAGTCGACGGTACGGATAATACTGTTCCTTTCAGCCTACATGTTTCCTTATTGCTGTAGCTGTTAATATGCTCCTTCTATTTCGTTTACATGCTTATTCTATTTCCTATCACATTTGGTATGTGAAATACGGACATACCTTTTGTATGTGACTATTACATGCCTTGTGAGATATGATTCGGACATACGGTCACTAGATATGTACATTTATCGTGTATTTTGTTATGGACACATCTGCCCAGCTGTGTACCCTCCCTCACATTATGGGTCAGCTGGTGACCCTAACCATTGGGCTGGACGTACCTACTGGCGGCTCGCTAACATAAGATGCGTTTCACTTCCACTTGGTATAGCTATCTGCACTGTGTTGGACTACGGCCACACTGTCTTCCATGTCATTTGTTCGCGGGATAGGGACCCGTTATTCCCTACCGTGCATTTGTGTTTGCTTCTTCATTTTGTGTTCACAGGAACTTTCTTGCATGCTTTGCATACGTTTCAGTATCCATGGACACTGACAGATGTGATTACTATCTTGCAACTTGTTATATGCAAGCAGTTTAGGTTGCACGTCGACAACTGGCATTTCCATGCCTCCGTGCAGCACTTCGACACGCCCTATGCACTCGCACTCCTTTCCTGTGCACGTGGCTGTGGCGGCAGCGCGCCTTCATTAATATGCATTTGGCGCTACTGCGCCATCTTCACGCCGCACTGTCGGCGCAAGCCTACCGCCGTCCTTGCGCCGAGCTTCATGAATCCCGGGGTATGTGTTTAAAAAATAGATTACTGTCTGAAGAAGCAGGTTTTATTTTGAAGTATAACACTAACTCCTGGTGGATTAAATCAGGAATGTAACTGGAAGTTTTTATTATAAAGTGATGACAAAATTTGTTAATTGTTTTATTGATGATTTTTAATGTAATTGATGCATCTTTATAAGAGATGTTTTTCTCTGTTTGTACTATCTCCTGGAAGGCTGTTAAGCCGAGGCGCTAGAGAGGTTTTGGTGTGTCTTAATGAAAGGAAAAATCTGCTGGCTTTGTTGTTGGATTAATTTTGCTTCTACATTGTGGTTCTGATATTGACCCACATAGGCTGAAACACTTGCATGTAACCTTCCTAAACCACAAAGACCTCCTAGACAAAGTACACGTAACAAATGTCCTCAGCAACCCCAAATGCGCTCTTTCAAAACAACATCCACATGAACACAGAGCTACATCTCATGTAGCCTCTACCTGTAAGCCCATAGGGCAAGCCACCACATAATCCAACATTCTAGTTATTGGAGCCTCCATTGTGTGATACACTAATGTCCCTCTCACCAAGCTGAGTAAGGAGAAAGTTATGGTCAGTTGCTTATCTGGGACTAGGATCTGCCACATTACACATCCACTCAGGTCACTGGACCACAAATACCAATATGGCTCAATCATAGTCCATGTGAGAGTAAATGACATGTGACGTACTTCCCTAGACTATATAAAGAGAGATATCAGGGAGCTCTCGGAATATGTGTCTCAGGCTGGTATGAGCCTAGCATTGAGTAGTATTGTACCTTCTCCAAGGATGATGCCACAATATGAACAAAAGACAATTAACTTGAATAATTGGCTTAGTTTCTGGTATCATTCTAAGGGGGGGGGGTGCAATATTTGTCAACATGGAAGGAGATGGTCAACAGACCATGCTGCTTTGCCAGGAATGGCCTGCACCTCTCCCCTCTGGGCTTTTGAATATTAGCTAAAACATTGTCTTCCCCTATAGTACCTTTTTTAGGCAATGCCAAACTGAAAGTACTTCCGACATAACAAATCAAAACCAAGAAAATCGAAAGGTATTACTGCTCAATGCTATGAGTCTAAACAAAAAACTCCACTACCTAGAAGCTCTCTCTACCCTACAGAATGCTGATATCTGTGCGGTCACTGAGACATGGTTTAAAGCCATGGAGAGCACATTGACAGCACAGGGTTATAATGCCTTCATCACATTTAGGCCAGTTACTTCACAGGCAGGGACTAAAGGTGGAGGTGTCTCTAGTTACATCACAAGTAAATATACTTCAAGGCTGGTCAAACAGGACAATGCACTTGACCTGCTCAATGTGCAAATCACCATAGGTAAAATCCAGTACCACTTCCTTGCAAGCTACAGGTCCCCCTCTATGACACGGAAACCCATACCAAGTATTTAAACTTATTAGAAACACTAACCATCCAACCCAATACCATATCCATGGGTGACTTTAATTACCCCACTATTAACTGGGACTCCTACATGACACCAAACGTACATGCACAGAGATACCTGGAGTTTGTAAACACAAACTCCCTGGACCAGATAGTCAATACACCAATGCCCTGGATCAACTTATCCACATCCCCACCAGGGGCAACAATATCTTAGACCTAGTCATTACCAACATGAGTGACCAGTGTTCTACACCTGAAGTCAACTCCTCATTGGTCCAATCCGACTATAAGCTAATCACCCTTGATATCCACATCCCGCCCCCACTCCCCCTTAAGGAAACTACGGTAAAAAAATTCCCCAAAGCCAACTTCATGCTTCTTAAGACAGAAGTGGTGAACTTCATGACACCCATGCAGATGGACAATACAGTTACAACTGCTGAATCCTACACAAATGCACTCTATAAGCACGTACACGAGTGCATGGATCGTGCTATCCCAAACAGAACCAAGATGCTATCCTCCAAAAAAAGGAAGCCAATCTGGTGATCCCCTGCCATAAACAAACTGTACAACAGAAGGAAGAAACTGTTGCAAAAGAGAGTAAAATCCCATGAGTGGAGGAGCTCCCTGGTCAACCTCAGTAAAAAGCCGCGATCCCTTATAAGATCCTCCACAGCTAGCTACGAAAACAAAATCACCACTAATTCTAAGGACAACCACAAAGCATTCTATAGCTATGTCAAGAATCTTGATGACAACACCCAGATCTGCTCTGAGTTACAGCACAAATGCACGAAAATTACAGAACCAACTGATATTGCCAACATCCTGGCAGATAGGTTCAGTGCTAACTTTACCACCCCACCCCCTAAAGGGCCCATATATATACAGGAAGAATGCAGAGTCCCTGTAATCACAACTACGCAGGTAAAAGCTGCACTCTCTAAAGCCAAAAACACAGGATCCATGGGATGGGACAACATCCCAGACTGCGTTTTACACGAAATTCAGAACGAACTGGCTCCCCACTTAAGCACCATGTTCAATAATAGCCTCACATCAGGTTTTGTGCCCACTGAATGGCACACAGCAACAGTTATCCCACTCCACAAAGGGGGAGCCACCACTGATCCTGGGAACTATCTACCTATTAGCCTGACTAGCCTGGTCTTTAAGGCCATGGAATGTATGATCATGGAACTTAAACAAAGACATTAGTAACCTCCAAACTCTGGATCCCACCTAGTTCGGGTTTGTGAAAGGCAGATCATGCCTCCTGAACCTGATCAACTTCTTTGAGGCAGTCACCAAAGCCGTAGATGAGGGTAAGGTGGTTCACACAGCCTATCTTGACCTCGCCAAGGCTTTCAACACCATCCCCCATTCTGAAATTATAGCTAAACTCACTAAACTAGGTATAAATCCCTACGTCACAAGATGGGTTGCCAACTGGCTCACTGACAGAACCCACAGTGTAAAAGTTGCAGACTCCAAATCTGACCTCAAAGCAGTGGAAAGTGGAGTACCACAGGGTTCTGTCCTGGGACATCTCCTGCTTGGTATCTACTTCTCTGAAGTACAGGCTAACACAGAAGGCCTCTGGCTAATGAAGTTCGCAGATGACTGCAAACTAGGAGCCATAGTTAAGTCCCCAAATGATGTGGACATCCTACAGAAGGGACTCGCTGAGACAGATGCCTGGTGTCAGAGCCATGGCCTCGAGCTCAATGTCAAAAAGTGCAGTGCCATCCCCTTTGGTAAAAACTCTGTACCCATGAATTACCAGATAGGCAGCAATCTACTTAACACCGAATGCGTGATACGAGACCTTGGGACCCAGGTGGACAGTAGTCTCTCCTTTGATAGTCACATCACCACAGTAATCAGGAAGTCCTTCTACGTGGGACACCTTATCATTAAAGGGTTCTCATCCAGGAAAAAAGAGGTCATTGTTCCCCTCTACTTGTCACTCATTTGACCCATTATAGAGTACAACACCCCTTTTGGAATGTACCTCACAAGACATCTGCAGCAGCTGGAAAGGCCACAAAAGTACCTCAGAAAGAGGATTAGTGGCCTCAAACAAATGCCCTACACTGACCGCCTCAAAAAACTCCAGCTTTACTCCGTAGCATATCGCCTACTCAGAGGTGATCTCTGCCTAACATATAAAGCTATGTCAAACCCAGAGATGTTGGACATGTTACACCTAAAGAAATCCCAATCCCTCCAAGCTACACGCTCTAGGGACCTAAACCTTGTCACCATAATAAACAGGACACACTGGAGGGATAGATTCCTGTCCCAGAGACTTCCTATACTCTGGAACAAGCTACCCATTTATGTCAAGCAAAGTTCTTCATTAGCACTCTTCAAGAAAAATCTTGATGAGTGGATGGGAAATAGGAAATACACACCGGGGATCACTTCTGTATCTCTGCTGGACAGTGTCACAGGAAAATAACTTTCTTGAGTGGAGTAAGCTATGGTACCTTGCTGGCTAGGCTTACATAGGCCCTTGGGCCGATAGCCTAGTACCTACCTATGAACCGATAACACAAGCAATTGTTAATATTCATCTTAGTAATTTTATATAAACTGGAGGTTATTTTTGTATCTGTGGAATAAAGTGTTTTGGCATCCAGAAGATTTATGCATCTTTTTCGTGTGTTCTTTGGATTATAGTGCTTTCTGGCTGTGTTGAGATTTCTTCTATGGTTGTTAGAGTGCTCTTGGCAGGCAAGCGACAGCCTCTCTTGTCAGTTCTGAAAGAAGGTGCAAAGAATGCCACTCTGCCTAGCCAGAAAGCTATGCCCATCATTAGTGAGTTTTTTTCTTGGCAAAAGTGGGTCTGTTTCTTCAGAATTTCCTGTCAAAAAGAAACAAACTCAGACATATGTTGTCTACTGTTTTAGTTACTGTGGACAGGACTGATTTATTTGGCTTAAGGTCTTACTTTAGTTTAGGATGATGACCCTTCCAGCGTGGCTGTTTCTAGTTAAAGAAAAAGAGACTCTTCAGTCTTTTTATCTTCTGAAAAGATTCAAGAATTTGAACCTCAAAATGATTGTGAAGGGACAGGTTCTGTTTTCTCTCCCCAGGTTTCTGTTGTAGATTCTGAGGAGAATGCAGTTTCTGCGAGCTCCACTGAAAGATTCTCTTTCTCTGAAACTATTTCCAAAATAAGTCAGTTGTTTCAGTGAGAAAAATAATGATTTTTTTCTCAGTTTTTGAGAAAGTATGGTTTATTATAACCAAAATTTCCAGAGTCTATCTCAATTACTTCTGGTCTTTTAGCTCTGGAGAACTTGAACGAGTCTGTGGAGATAGAAGTGCATGGTGTTTGGAACAAAAAGAAAAAACAGGCCTGACAGCCAACTTGCTGCCCCTAAGAAAGGAGGTAGATAAAGTTGATCATTTTTTATGCTTTTAAATACTCATCCAAGATCTGACTCAGCGGCTATTGCTTTAGTGAACCTAGCTGATACTAAACATTTGGTTAAAACTATTCCCTTGCATTCTGATGGGAAGACTTGATATACTTGGGAGGGAAAAGGGTATTATGCTGCAACATTTGTTGGGATTCTCAGCTATAAAACTCATAGGATTATAATTTATGTTTGGCTCTTTTTAGACTGTGGGATATTTTTGCGTTTGTTTTCACTTTTGAGGAGATATCTGCTTTGTGTAGTTTGGTTGTTTCTATGTCTCAAATGGCTCCCACTGTTATATGTACAGGATGCTGTAGGTGCCACTTCCAGTGCTACTGCCACTGGAACTCTTATGAGGAGGGTTACTTGGTTGCATAATCAAAATCTCAGAAGATGTAAAAAAAAATAATTTTGGTTTCTCTCAGACAGAAACATAGTTTTTGGTCAGTCTGCTGCACAGTTCATTAAAAAGTGGGATGAGGAGTGTAAGCTGATTTATGGGATCGCTCAGATTTTTAAGCCTTCCTTCTCCAAGTTTGCCAAATGATTTAATGCTCCCTCTACAACCATCTTTAAAAAGCAAAAAAATAAAAAATAAAATAAAAAAGACAGACCCAGTAAGCTGCTGGTAAGTAAACATTTAAAAAGCAATGACACAGAGGTCCCTAAAAGAAAGCAGTAACTCAAAGAACAAAGGACAGTCTAATATGTCTGAATGACTATTTACAAGACTTACCTCCCCCTCCCACCCTGACAGCCTCTCTTAATCCTTGAAGAAGCTCTGAACCTCCATTTTTCTCTTTGACAACGGATGGTCTCAGATAGATGGGTTGTGACAGTAATGCAGTGGTACATTTGATAGTGGGAGTCTCTCCACCCTTTCCATTCCAACTCACTCTCCACACCAAACTTTTTTTCCTCCTGTAATTCAGCATATGTTCTCCCAGGAAGTGATAGAAACCGTCTCTTCTCAGTCAGGAGAAACGTTTTATTCCAGGATGTTTCTGGGGCCACAATAAGAAGAGTCTTGGAGACTAGGTCTGGGTCATTCCTTTCTAAACCAGTTTGTGATGGTGCCCAAGTTCAAAATGTTTTCACTTCACAATTTATTACGCCTTATTCCCCTTTTGACTTTTCTAGTAACCTTTGATTCAAAAGATTTATATCATCACATTCCTGTAGACAGAGATTTCAAGTGTTTCTTATGGTTTTCTTTGTCTGGGTCACATTATCAGGTCTCTGAATTATCCTTGGGTCTTTCCACTGCTCCACAAAGTATGTAGACAGCCTAGCACAGACTGCAAGGTATTCACATTTTCCCTATTTAAATAACTTTCTTATCTTTGCTTTGCAGAGTCTTTTTCAAAGTGTCAGAAATCTCTCACCTAGGTATGGAAGCTCCTATACAGTCTGGGGTTCTAGAACTTGCAAATGTTTTGTCCGATTCCTTCCCACAGGATTACTTCCCTGGGGTGTCTCCGGAGAAATATGGGTCACAGAGCTTTTCTTCCAGAAGAAAAAAGAACATCTTTATCTAGCAGCACACCACGGAAATGACAGTAAATACTCACAAAGTCCAAATAATGCACAAAATACGAAAACTTCTTTATTCCATGAATAAAACCAAGAGAAATGAGCGCTTTCACGTAGCTACAGTACGCTTCATCAGATTCTATTTCAAATGTAGCTGTTTCAGTTTATATAGCTATATCTTATGCTTAATTGATATAATTAAACAATTAACTGGCTAATAAATTATCTAATTTTAAAGAGACATCTTTCTTATATTACGCTACTATTCAGTTACCTCATTGCTATAATATCAATTCATTTTAATACATTTTAAAACCCTTTTGGAAACAAGTATTATATAACTTATATAAAAACACACAACATTAATATATAGACTAAACATATAAATATATAATATAATGTAACTAAATCAGTATAAAATTAATCAAGTGAATAAAAACACATTGTCTGAATCATTAAATGCTACCTATTAAAGTGCTAGGTGCAAATCTATATATAACAGATTAATGTATATATATATATATATATATATATATATATATATATAGATATGTAAATAAATACCTAACTAATCATATCTATAAATATACTTATACAAATATATAAAAATATATATAAAATATAATA
Organism: Protopterus annectens; assembly: GCF_019279795.1. NCBI lineage: Eukaryota > Metazoa > Chordata > Ceratodontiformes > Protopteridae > Protopterus > Protopterus annectens. The sequence continues at coordinate 842,538,934 of NC_056750.1, read as the reverse complement.
AACTGCATTATTTATGATATTTTAGCACAGGCTTCAAAGGGACATATTGATTTAAACCTGGAGGGTAATGTGCTCTCATCTTTAATATCCATTCTAATTCCCTCTGTTCTAATACATTCACAAAATCACCCCCTCTTTCATTTTTATTTACAATTTGTAAAACTCTAAATTTAAAATGATGACCATTACATTGAATTATGTGCTTTGCTAATGCATTCAATTCATTACTCTTTTTGATGTCGTATGCATGATTGTAAATTCTTTTCTTTAATTCTCTTTTTGTGAGTCCTATATAAAACGCAGAACAACATTCACAGGTGGCTAAATAAATAATGTTACATGTATTACAAGATATAAAAAACCTAGGAGTAAAAGAATAATTCAGGACAGGATGAGTAAATGTCTGTATCCCTGTAATGTATTTGCACATGTTGCAATTATTGCAAGGAAATGTTCCAAATTTTGTTCTGATATGAGTTATTATTATTTCCTTCTTACTGTGTGTAGTACATAGCAATCTCTTTAAATTCTTGCTGTTCCGATAAGTAAAGCTAGGAATATGACCTACTAATTCTAATGTCTTACTATCTATAGTTAATATTTGCCAATGACTACTAATAATATCTCTAATTATTCTATTGTCATTTGTATATGTTGTAACAAAGTGTATTTTCTCATCATATCTCAAAATTTGTCTCTTAGTTTGAATAGAGCTCATTCTTGCTATCTCTAATTCATTTGATGTTCCTATGGCTCTCTTTACTCGATTTCTAGCTTCTTTCACCAATACCTTATTATAGCCCCTCTGTATAAATAGATCTTCCAACTTATCAGCATGTAGTATGAACTCTGTATTTTCTTTACAAATTCTATCTAACCTAACAAATTGGCTTTTTAAGATACCCTTAAATACATGTCTGGGGTGCATACTATCGTAACTGAGAAGTGTATTCTTCCAACATTTCTTTCTATGTAACGTGGAACTAATTTTACCATTCTTAATTCTTAAATTCACATCCAGAAAGTTAACTTCTATATAAGAGGCTTCCATAGTGAATTTTTAAAAAACTAGATGTACTTTCTAGATGGCGTAAAAACCTCTCAAATTCTTCCACTGTGCCCTCCCACACAATTAATATATCATCTACAAACCTAGCATATAATAGAATCTTCTTAAATAATTCATTTGTAAATAGATGTTCTCTCTCCCAATGATTGACCACTAAGTTAGCGTATGTATTTGCGCAGGGTGTGCCCATTGCAACACCCCACTTTTGTAAATATAGTTGCCCTAAAAAAGAAAAGGCATTATTGGAGAGAACAAGTTCTAATAATTGACAAATCAATATTACCTTATTACAACTAATCTCAAGATACAGTTGTAATAATTCTCTTATAGCTTGTATACCTTGTTCGTTCGGGATGCAGGTGAATAAATTTTGTACATCTAGTGTCACCAATAAGTGGGTACCTTGTTGTAAATCAACTTCAAGATGATCTATTATATCTAACAGCTGATAAGTGTCCCTCAAAATTGTGGGAATTTTATTCACTATAGGCCTCAGGGTTTTCTCCAAGTAGATGGATATATTCTGTGTAATCCATCTATCCCCATCTACAATAGGTCTAATTGGTGGTGGAAGTATATCTTTGTGCATTTTAGGCAAAGCTTTTATAGTTGGTATTTGAGGATGTTCAATAACAAAAAAATCATACAATTCCTTATTTTTCTGATAGCACATTAAAAGGTCATACAACTCATCATTTATTCTTTTTAAAATGTTAAAAAACTTTTCATCTGTAATCATTGTATATGTATCTGTGTCTCCTAGCATTTGTAACATTAAAGAAATATAGTCTTCAGTATTAAATATCACTAAGCCACCTCCTTTGTCTGCAGGTCTAATTATTATCGAGGACTCATTAATTAGTTTCTTCAAAGACAATCTCTCATCAGTATTCATATTTAAGAACAAACATTTTATTTTTCCATCAAAAAAGTATTTATAAAAACTGTGTTCACATAATTTAATAAAACTATGTGAGTAGCTAAGGGGGGGGGGTGCTTTTTCGCTTGAAATATAAAAATTCATTATTTTTGCCTGAATCACTTGTCTTATCATAAAAAAGCAGTTTTAAGGCTAACATACGACCAAAAGTTCTTAAGTCAATTAATATATTTGGTAACTTACTTTCTTGCGATGGTATAAACGTCAAGCCTCTATTTAAGAGGTTAATATCAGATTCAGATGATACAAATGTGGATAAATTAAAAAACAAGTTAGTTACGGTCTCTGGCGGCGTCTTTGTGGCATGTTCTCCCCCGAGAACTTCCGCCTTCTCCTGTCCCAACTCCTGGATCGGTCTCTTTGCAATGTGGGTTTCCGTATTGAATATGGTAAAAAAGCTGCAGAATTGGTGCTGTATTTCGGTATGGCTCCACTATTCTCACAGCCTACTTTGTTTCTATCTGCTTCCTGGTTCGGCAAAGGAGTGGAAGCAGATGTCATTGTTGCCACTCTTTCAATAGTATCTGGTGGAGTAACGAAAGCATTGTCAGGAGTATTAATTAATGAATTATTTCCCTTGGATGTAGGAAGGCAAGGAATGCTTTCATTGATGGTAAGCGTAGTATCCAGCTGATTCGTCGTCTTCTCTCCAATTCTGGTTCTCGCGTTATCATTCATACTACGTGGCCAAACAAACACATTCCCTTCCAAAAAATCGCGATGATCTCGTTGTAATTTGCGGTGTTTTGTTAATTGTAGTTTGTTACTGTATGACTCAATTTGTGCATACAAATCATCTAATCTCTTAATGCAAGGTTCAACATTAAAAGATTGCCGTATATCTTTGTTTAATTTAGTTGTATTTAACAGTTCTTGTTCTAGTGGCAGAAAATGGTCTATTACAAGTTGCATGTACTTGCGACTTGTATCCAAATTGATATCTTGCCATTTTCTGAGTAATTCCGGTTGACTTTCCCCATATGTCGGCATGCATAAGACCCTCATGCCTCTGGGGACTATATTGAAATGTATGCACGCTTCTAAATGTTTGCGTTGCCATACGTATCTCTGCATTTTATACAAATCATTTTCCAGTTGTTTAAATAAGATGTTAAAACGTTCAATGTCAGCAATGTCAGTATTAGTGTTCCTGGAGTTAGGCATTGCTAAGTCCAGAGTCAATAAAGGGTTAGTCTGATTTTTAGTAATATTCAGCCATCTATCGTTAGCTCCCCTCGATTCCGGATTGTAGTCTAACTCTACTGACATGTTTGCCATTCCGTGTGGTGAGGCAGTTACGTAAAAATAAAAATGACAGTCAAATAAACTACTCACACCAACACTGGAACACTTGTCAAGATAAAACGAAAAACAGCAGCAAAAACACAAGTGTATCCACCACGGAAATGACAGTAAATACTCACAAAGTCCAAATAATGCACAAAATACGAAAACTTCTTCTTTATTCCATGAATAAAACCAAGAGAAATGAGCGCTTTCGCGTAGCTACAGTACGCTTCATCAGATTCTATTTCAAATGTAGCTGTTTCAGTTTATATAGCTATATCTTATGCTTAATTGATATAATTAAACAATTAACTGGCTAATAAATTATCTAATTTTAAAGAGACATCTTTCTTATATTACGCTACTATTCAGTTACCTCATTGCTATAATATCAATTCATTTTAATACATTTTAAAACCCTTTTGGAAACAAGTATTATATAACTTATATAAAAACACACAACATTAATATATAGACTAAACATATAAATATATAATATAATGTAACTAAATCAGTATAAAATTAATCAAGTGAATAAAAACACATTGTCTGAATCATTAAATGCTACCTATTAAAGTGCTAGGTGCAAATCTATATATATATAACAGATTAATGTATATATATATATATATATATATATATATATATATATATATATATATATATATATACACACACATGTAAATAAATACCTAACTAATCATATCTATAAATATACTTATACAAATATATAAAAATATATATAAAATATAATAAACTGCATTATTTACGATATTTTAGCACAGGCTTCAAAGGGACATATTGATTTAAACCTGGAGGGTAATGTGCTCTCATCTTTAATATCAAAAAAATTCCCTCTGTTCTAATACATTCACAAAATCACCCCCGCTTTCATTTTTATTTACAATTTGTAAAACTCTAAATTTAAAATGATGACCATTATATTGAATTATGTGCTTTGCTAATGCATTCAATTCATTACTCTTTTTGATGTCGTATGCATGATTGCAAATTCTTTTCTTTAATTCTCTCCGGAGAAATTTGGGTCACAGAGCTTTTCTTCCAGAAGAAAAAAAAACATCTTTATCTACATATATTTCTGAGTTTTTCCATTCAGACTGATGTCTGAGCAAGGGAATTCCTCAGGATTCTGGGACTTGCGGCATCTATGATTCTCATGATACCTTTTGCAAAACTCCAAAGAAGAAAAATCCAATTGTATAGGAAATCCATATGGTCCTAATATCAGCATCCCGACATTTCAAATTCCAGTGTTTGGGTTTGTGAATTGAGAGATATTTTTTGGAGGAGGCACTATAATATCTCTGAATCCAGGTGCCCTTTTCTCCCTTTCAGCTGTAGCACAGTCTGTCATCATGGACGCCTCAGATTCAGAAGTACCCCCCCAAAGATCATTGTGGTAACTTCCTTCTGGCCTAGACAAAAATGATTCTCCTTTCTTTTGGAAATGGCTATGGGCAATTACCACAAGTTTCTTCATAGACTAGATCTACTCACACAAGACCATGGATGTTTGATTCATCCCATTCCAACAATCACAACCGACTTGATGGAATGATAAAATCTTAATACATTTTAGGCACCCTTTTCTGAGGGTGTGCAACAAGTATTATTGGTGGCAAAAAAAAAAAACTACTACTAGAACATGTATATGGTAAAGGTTTTCTAGTTAGTGTCAAGAAAAGAACCAGCAATCTTTCGGGGTTAGTGTCCTGGTTCTAAATTACTTATGTTTGTAACTGTTCTCTAGCCTGACTTACTCCTCAAGGATCATTTGTCAGCCATTTCATCATGTCTCCCCGGATCTCTTTCAATACAGTCTCACATCAAAATGTATCTTTGCTCTGCTCCACATAAAATATGTGGTTTTCTGGAAAACCTTTGATACTTGAATCACTAAATAATGACAGGCATTTGAGTATCAGACTTCATATCCTTTAGGAAATGCATGCTAATTTCAAACCTGCTATGCTGTTTCAAAAAAAATATTTGGTGTAGCAAATCCACGAGCACTGGAGTCACTGACTAATGACAGACAGTTGAGTTTTATACTGTTCTCCAGGAAGGTCTGACATAGACAAATAACTTGTGTCAGCGTGATGGACTGAAACTACATGCCAGCCACCCCTGGTAACTACCATATTGACAGCACACCCCTAAGAGTTGACACAGTAATCAGGGACCGACTTGGGGATACACACAGACAGTAATCTAGCCTTTGACCATCATCTGTCTAGGGTAGTGAGGAAATCATTCTATACTGTGCAACTTATAAACAAAAGTATGGCAGCTAGATCAAAGGAGGTCATTGTTCCACAGTATTCAGCATTCATCAGGCCCATCATTGAGTACAATGCCCCCTTTGATATGTACCTAACCAGGTGCATACAACAATTAGAATATCTACAGAGGTTCTTCTGTACAAGAATACAGGGAATAAGTGAACTGCCTCAAGGCCCTTATCCCTGCATTCGGTCTCCTACAGGCTGTGGAGTGGAGATCTATGCCTGGCATACAATACATTGTCAGGTTCTAGCACCGCAGGAAAACAGGAAATAGGTGAAGTTCAAGAAGAATGGCAGCACCTGAAAGCATGTGTGAGGACTACAGAACAGGTATGCGCCTAAGCCAAGTATGGAAATAAGGTATAGCTGGTGGTGGAAGTCCAGGAAGTCATTAAAAGAAAGGATGAATGCAGGTAAAAGTGGGAAATAGAGAAGATGGGCCAGGCTAGGAAAGAATACGGTCTGGCTAATAAAGAGGCTGAGAGGGGTTGCAATAGCAAAGAACAAGGCATCACAAGCACTTTACCAGCTTCTTGAAAGCGAGTCAGTAGACGGTACAAAGAAGCTCTGTCAGGTTGCAAAGCAAAGACAGAAAGATAAAAGAAGATAGTCAGACACACCAGTTCACAGGATATCAAAAGCAAATAGGAGCACGTATTTCATCTGAACGAAGAAAACCCCACAGAAGCTGTACCACCCCAACCACACCCTACTATGAAAGAAGAAGAGGAGCCCATCCTAGAAGAAGAACATCACTAAGCAAAATGAAGTCTGGGAAAGAAGCAGGTTCAGAGGAGGTCACAGCAGATATGATAAAGATGTTGAGTGAGACGGGAGAAATGGCTCCTGAGAATACTCATCAGTATGGAGTGAAAGATACATCCTATCACTGAGGCAATGACACTGTATCATGTTAAAAGTCTTGTCAAATTTATAATTTAATAATTATCAAAACAAACGTGTAATGAATTCACTGTATACTTATGTCTACTAATTTTGCTTATAAGCCTTTGTGTAAAGTGTTACCACAGTTAATTAGCAATGTACTCACTGTATACTTATATATTGTAGTTTGTCACAGTTAAAGTAGCAATGTACTTACTTGTATACTTATATATTGTAGTTTGCTTGTTAAGTCTTGTAATTTTCTAAAACTGTGGAGCTTTTCTTCCCAAGCATCCACTGAAAATGGGTCTTGTGACCTATTCAGACTATCCCGGTTAACAAATGTCAAATAAATAAATAAATAAATAAATAAATAAATAATGCCAATGTACAAGAAAAAAGGGGTCATCCACAACTGTGGACAGTACAGAGGTATCAAACTCCTGTCATACTGCATGAAAGTTCGGGAGAGGGTGATTAACGGATATGCAGAGTAGTAGAAAGTAAGATGGGAGATGAGCAGCTCAGATTAAAATCAGGATGCAACACAACCAACCCGATGTTTGCAGTGAGACAGATAATTGACAAGAAGCAAGAGATGGGAAAAGGGTCCAACTGGACATTCCTAGACTTGAAGGAAGCATATGATAAGGTCCCAAGAAAGCTGATTTGGGCAGTTATGCAGTAGTATGAAGTCCCAGAACCACTGGTAGGATTAGTGTAGGCTATGCAGTGACTCAAGTACCAACAGTGTTTGGACTCACAGAGTGGTTCCAACTGGAACTGGGTGTGCATCAGGTTTCAGCTCTGAGCCCACTGCTGTTCATACTACATTAGCAAACATGTCAGAGGGGACAAATCAACAGTTGCTGTATGCAGACAATGTGGCATTACAGGCAGACTCTGATCACGAATTTCAGCAAAGGACAGGGGAAAGGAATGCAAAACTGAAGGGACATGGGTGAAACAGCGTACAGATAAGACAGCTGTAATGGCAGCAAATGGGGGAATAAGAAGAGGCTAAGAAATGAGACAGAAGGGAAAACAGTGCAACAGGTTATCAGCTTCGAGTATCTGGGAGAGGGAGCTGAGATACATGGAAGTCTGAATGAGGAGGTCAAAGCTAGAATCAGAGGTCTGCAGAGTGTCTAGGGTAGTGTATGAAAGAAGAATGCCAAAGAAGCTGACAAATAAAGGCATAGTAGTTTTGAAAACTAGAGGTGATGGAGATGAAGTACCTGAGATGAGTGGTGGGATGCACACTGTGGGGCAGATGAAGAAATGAGGACATCAGAGCCGAAGCCAAAGTATCTCAAACTGCTGAGAAAGTCAAACACAAAATATTACTGCGGTTTGGGCACATGTGCAAAAAGACAGAAGACAATCTGGTGAAGAAGATTTGGAACAGGCAGGAAGAAGGCAAGAGGAAATGAGGGTGTCCTCTAAAGAGGTGGATGAATTGTGAAAAAAAAAACCTGAGACAGTCAGGTGTGACTGCCAAAGAAGATAGGAAAGTGGCACTGAATTGAGATAGATGGTGACAGCTGATATGGCACCTGACTCCATGTAGAAAAGGGGGCAAAAAGGGGGTTGATGATAATGATGTTAGCAGCTAAGCCTGTTATTCTAGCAAACTTCTAAGTATGTAAATGCAATATTTGTCTCTGATTTGGGTCCTGTGTCCCCCATTATTTTTTTGCATTTTTTCTTTGATTGTTTTGGGCTAAGATGTAGAAAGGTATTTTGGTACAGGCAGGTTGCAATGAGTTGCAGTGGTGGCTGGTGACTTCTAATCAAAGGGGGGCTGCAGGGACAGCTGAATGGGATGGGTCAATGGGAAGGGGTGTGACCAACTAGAAAGGGGAGGAGCTATGCCCAAAATATCAAAAACTGTAACTTTAAATATGCTGCCCTGGGTGCCAAACCGTCATTATGAGAGTCCAATCAAGACAAAATGAATTGTAGAAGAAAAATATACTTCAATGCATTGGCTGTATGACAGCTTACTTAATATCTAGATGGAAACAAAAAGGTTGAGAGGCATGAGAAAATAAATTACTTTTTAAATACATTACTGGAATGTCAGTCAAAATCAAGTAGAAGAAAAACAAGCAGCACTCAACTCAAACCACTTCTGCTTGCACTGCAGTTCTAATTATAATTTCTATTCAGATTTATTAAAGTATCAAGTAACATGCTGAAAGTATCAGTCTCTGTGATACCCCCACTTGTAAAAATGTTTCTTATCCAAAAAAGATCTGCTGCCTGACCACAACTATCTACTTTCATGGGGAAAGCATGATCCAAGTAAAAAATGAAAAGCAAACAAGAAACAAGCTCAAGACACACTGCTTAAAGGATTACTGCACAGGTTATGGACCACACATGATAGATTTGCATTCTGTTTAGTTTACAGGTAAAGCCTGCAAAGATGACTGCAAGTCTCCAACAAATGTAATGAGCTTTTTAAAATAATGTAATCCTGTCCTTTATTACAAATACTGTCATATGCATTTCAATACCCAAGGCTTATACGTTATCTAGTTATGTAAGTATTCTCTGCATGGCAACAACAGAAAGGCTTTCAATGTCGGCAGTTCTTTAACAGTATACTTATTAAAGCTTACTTGCATCTTACAATCTCAGACAAGCTTACCAGATAGTCATTAAAGCACTGCTACTTAAACACAGAGCAAAAGGCACTTTCTGAATAATAAGCATAAATCAACAGTATAAAAATATGACAAACCAGAACATTCTGCAAAATCAAGGACAGATGAAAAGCCACTGTATTACTCGTGTCTACCTTGGATGGGGGGATACTCTGCACACTTACACTGCATAACTGCTCCTTCCTTTGCTTGGACACATCCAGAGTCACTACATGGGGGAGTGGGGTGCAACAAGTATGTCACAATTTGAAATGTCTCTGGCTGACTGTGATGGCCCTGACACATTTGTCATACCTTTCAACCTCAGAGCAAGACATCTAGACAAAGCCATACATAGAAGTGGGACAAAGGCCCAAAAATAAGGACAATTTTTAAATATTGCTCTTATAAACTTAGAAAGATAATATAGAGTAGTAGGTCTTGCATTAGAATGAATTTTCTGAAGGGTATAAAATCTGAAACTCAAATGTCTATCATTATTTTCTAACTTCAATCCTTAATTCTTAATTCTTCTTCTAATTTGCCAAAAAAACACAATTTTATGAAAAATGGACCAAAAATGTGATGCAAAAATATAAAATAGCCACACAATATAGCTGGGAACCTGTCAAAGAAGGGACACTTTTTTAAATATTAGTACTGCTAATTTGAGCAGCTGACAAAATAAAAGAATCTACATGCATTTCTGAAATAAAAGTAATCTATAACTCTGATTATTACAGATATTTATTAATTGTAAACCCTCCACATTTTCTTCCAAATTTGCCATTTTGCGGAGGGATTATTAGGGGAAGAGTAACATTTTGAGCCAAAATCGGGGACAGTTGAAAGGTTGGGATATGCCTAATTTTATAAAGCAATTTATCTGCATGTACCTCTCAACCTGTTAATGCAGGAAATCTGGACAAGGCCAAATATATTGGGGGAACATATAAACAGTACTAAAAATTGCTCTTATATTTTATCAACTGTCTCTGTTTATACAACAGAACTTGTTTTATCATGCATTTTTCTGAAGGTTATGAAGTCTGAAACTCAGTGTATGTCATTATTTAGTGACTTAATTCCTACAGGATTTGCCAGAAAACCACAAATTTTATGAGGAACAAACCAAAAATAAGCAAAAATCCATTCATTCTGTGAAAATCCGGACAAAATCATCATCGAATGGAGCCTCCCCCTCTGCAGCCATTTCAATGAACCATTACTTGGCTACTTCACCCCATTTACCATAAACACTAATGTGCATACTGTTTTACCTCTATGATGATTTGGACTTCATTTGAAAGTTTTATTTTCATTTTACAGCACAAACACTAAGACATCTGCTAAACAAAGCAATGCAGTTTCACAATGAGAACAGACTTAGCATTAAATCTTCTCCACCCTTGAAACTCACATTCACTGAAACAGCATTGAAACCCACATTCAAAGAAAATACATTTTGCCAGTGGCAGATAAAGATTAACTTTGGACTGTTTTCAAATCATAGGCCCTTTGCACATGAATCATACACATGATCTTTGATACACCTTCCTGATTGTATTAAATTATATTCCTTGTACAATGCAGTACAGTTGTTAGACGGCATTTTAAATTTATTGTTTTGAACATTTTTCCAGTAAACAATATGCTAGCACCAATAATGACAAAACTGCCCAATTCCAAAAATTTTTCCAGTAAACAATGAAACAAAATGCATGCACCAATAATGACAAAACTGCCCAATTCAGAACATTTCCATCATAAAAGTCTACTCAAACTTCTACAGTCCACCAGTATTAGTAAATATGCACAATCTCTGAAGTAAAAGTCATCTAAATAATTCCACATTAAGGAAATCTGTAACTAATGAAGAGGTTGCTGCTAGCAAACAGCTTTATATTTCATTCTTTCATCTACAAATAAAGTGCTTGTTACCCTTGAGGAATAAATTACCTATGTTGCATTAAAAAATTATAAGCTAGTAATATTGCAATAGGGAATGGATGGCAAACTGATAACAGGTTCATAGTTACTAGGTATCTTCACCAAAAAGGAGTGCAGCATCCACCCCCTTTACAACATAGTACAGTATTAGCAAGACATCTACCTACTGTGGGAGTAGAACCCACAGCCTTTTGCATCAAAAGCAAGTATATGACCTATTGTGCTATTAACAACGCAAGCAGGCTCACCATAAGCAGCACTAAACTTTTGTTCCCCTACAGCTCTCAGCTTCTTGTAACTCAGCTGTATCTCTGTACTTTGCGGCACAAGAAATCTGGAAAAAAAACAAAATTTATTGACGGGGCGACAAAAGCCCAAAAACCAGGGACACATTTTAAACATTGCTTGTATAATGTTGGAAAGTTGCTAGAATAAAATGCTGTGTTACCACCATACATTTCACTAAGTATTGACCCCAGGACCCTGTGCAAAACACTCAGAGAAACATACCACTATGCCAAATTTTCTGTTTTGTGAAAGAGAGGAAGACTGAAACTTAAATGACTACCATTTAGTGAATTCAGTTTTCACCACAGCTGTCAACCTCTTAGCACAAAACACCTGAACAAAGCCAATAATGGGGGAGTATAGCCTCCAAACATATTCAGTGAATTCAGTTCTCACCATAGCTCTCAACCTCTTAGCAACAAACATGTAGACAGAGCCAGTAACGGGGGAATACGGCCCCCAAACATATTCAGTGAATTCAGTTCAAACCATAGCCCTCAATCTTAGCACAAAAAAAAACGGGATGAAGCCAATAATGGGGGAATACAGTCCCAAAAATAGGGACAAATTTCAAATACCCATGTTATAAACTTAGAAAATTGCTAGAATAAAAGGTCATGTACTTTCTGAAGAATATGAAATCTGAAATGGAAATGCCTGTTATTTTTATTTAACATTTGTTAACCAGGAAAGTCTGACTTGGAACAAAAGCCAATTTTCAGCAGAGCAGGGAGAAATACTCCAGACACATGTCTTTGTAAGATGGGAACACATGCAGACTCCACACAGAAAGCACCCCAGCCAGGAATCAAACCAGAGAACCTGTAGCTGTCAGGCAATAATGCTACCAGTGCACCACTGCACTACTGACTTTGCAAGGAACAACAAACATACAGAAACCACAGATTTTATGAGGAACAGAACAAATATGATGCAACAATCTGCAATTTTTTTTACAAATGGTGGTGGGTAGGGAATTCAGGCCCTTGCCACCTGCACTCAAGGTACAGGGTTCAAGCCTGAGTATTCTCTACCTACCAGCATGTGTTCTCTCTAGCCACCAGCATATAGCTACTGAAGTATTTTACACAGACACACACACTAGAAGCCAGATCAGTCCTGCATACACACCCTACCTCCATAGCAGCAGATCAAACTCCGTGTTCGTCCTGCATACACACCCTACCTCCATAGCAGCAGATCAAACTCCGCGTTAGTCCTTCATAGCAGCAGATCAAAACCTGTTTATCCTCCATAGCAGCCTGAATCCATCCTCTGCATCAGCCCACTCTCAAGCTATACAGATAGTCTGTCCTCTGTAGCAGCCTGCACAAGCTGTACTGGTTTCCCTGCGAGACAAGAGTAAGCTGGAGCCTCCAGCCTGCAGGTGATGCAGTCCGTGTCCTTCCAGTCTGTGCGGTCATCACTACACAGACTTCTGGGGCTGCAGGGCAGAGATCCCTTTCTTCCCTATCTGGACTACCCTAACACAGCAGTCTGGAGTTCAACTCCAAGCACACATGTGTGGAGTTCTGGGATTCGCAATATTTTTTTTTTATTCTTTTTTTTTCTACAGGTGGGGGGGGGGGGATTCCCGATTTATGTTTTTATTCTTTTCTTTTTTCTTTCTATAGGTGGGGGGGGGGCTGCAGTCCTATAGCATGAGCCACCCCTGATGAGTTGTAAACTATACCCTGACAGCAGAGGTGAAAAGATAAATTCTTTGCAATTCTTTATGTATTTATTATTTGTTTAATCACATCCCAAACACCTGAGGTATATCAGTCACAGTTGTACAAGTGGTTGTAATTGATGGTCACATGGGCATGTGTGTGTATGTATGCATGTATGTGTGGGGGGAGTAGATTGCAACCATCTGCAACTGATGGTCGTGTGTATGCACGGGAGTGCAAGTTCTCTCGACTGTCCCTGATTTTGGAGAATGTCTGTTAATATTTTGTGTCCTGTTTTGATGTGCGCCTTGTAAAGTTTTATTTCTGGCAAATCAGTGAAGATTGGTCAGTAAATAATGACAGCAGACATTTGAGTGTCAGACTTAACAGCCTTCAGAAAGGCATACCAATGCAAAACTTGTTATTTTAGCAGGTTTTTAATAGGTAATAACTGCTCCTGAGTTTGGTCGTTTGCCATTATTTTTAGGTTTCTCATGGATCCCTTGAGATAAGAGGTAGAGATATATGGGGTGCTTGCACACTATTTGGACAACAGTGAGCTGAGAAGATAAATTACTGACTTGCAGTTTTTATGTATTTATTTGTTTGTTCGATGCAGCCACATAACCAAGGTATACAATCACAGTGCTACATATGGTTGTTAACAGATATCACATCTTTCTGTGTGTGAGTATGTGCATGTGTAAGATTAAAATAAATCACTGTTGCCAGTAATTATTTTTATTTTATTACATTCACATATCTGAGGTATGTACAGTTAAGACTGGCTTTAACTGCTGGGTACAGGAGTTGCTGGTGGATGTGAGTGATTGACACTGTTGTCATTTGTTCAGTTTAAGCAGTCATTATTTTAGCTTTGCAGAGGTAGCTTGTATTTGGTTGAAGTTAGCTAGTGGCTATTTTTTTTTTCTGTATGAATCTTTTTATTCATATATCAAGTGTAAACATTGTGACTTCGAGTTATCACAAATCAACTTCTGTTCAAACACCAAAAATAACTTTATGGACATGCCTAATATGATTTCAATAATAGAAAAAATTACAGGGGATGTTAAGACTTTTGCTGTCACTAGGCATCTTGTGAATAATGTGTGCACCATGCTAGTTTGGTTTTATTTTTGCCTCCGTTAATACTGAATTTAGTCTCTACACTTCTAGCCGTGAGCTAGATAAGCAAGACGCGTCCCTCTGCTCTTCTTATCATTTAAAGAGATGTTATTTAGCTGAATTATAGGAACACCCACTTCAACTGCCCTACATTTTTCTTCAACTCTCTACCGGGGGGGCTAGATAACCAGGAAAATTTCCTGCACCTCTAAATCACTCACTCCGACGTTAGTAAGCAGAACTGAAGGAGTGTTATTACTGAATTTAGGTATTACCACTGTTTTTGGTCAAAACCTATGTAGTACAACTTACATTACACGTGTCTTTCGCTTGCCCTTATGGGGTACTCTATAGCGTAGCTATTTGTAATGTGATTCCAACTGGTTCGCTACTTGCCTTCTGGTTGTAGCAACCACTTAAAACTTGTATACTTTTGTTTGTATGTTCAATTGAACGATAATTACTTTTGTTCATTGATATTACTACTTTCTAATATTTTAATTGTTAGCATTCTTAATGTTGACTGTGTAGTAATACATACACTGCATGCAACGTTTAAGATTTTTAGACTGCTTAACTGATGGTATATTTATTGTTATAGTAATTTTGCCTAACTGTTTAGCTTGTTTGCCTTTTATAGTTTTATCGTAGTCATTTAAATTGCTCCTTTTTGCTGTATTTTTATGCTAGGTTTTAACTTGTGCAGTATTGTTTTCTAACTTGTGTATTGTTGCTCTGATTCTGAGCTGTAATCATATTTTCCATTTTTTATCTTTCCCAACAGTCTCTACACTTCTAGCCGTGAGCTAGATAAGCAAGACACGTTCCTCTGCTCTTCTTATCATTTAAAGAGATGTTATTTAGCTGAATTATAGGAACACCCACTTCAACTGCCCTACATTTTTCTTCAACTTTCTACCGGGGGCTAGATAACCAAGAATCTTTTTCCTGCACCTCTAATCACTCACTCCAAAGTCCTTAAGCAGAACTCAAGGAGCGTCCACTACACTTGCCCTACTGTGCATGTCTAAAATGTTTTAATCTCCTGTTAAATGATTATATTTAACTCTCATACCTTATAATATACTTTGCTGTGGTGTCCACATTATCTCAGTCCCATTTTTTGCTCTCTCCCCATTTCATTGTCCTTTCAGTCAACTTATTTAACTCACTTCTATTTGTCATTTACATTTTGGTCTTAACAGTATTGTTTTTTCCCTGTGAGTTTTCATTAACTAGGAGGTGAACTGGCTGATTATTTTTGAATTTGTCCGACTGCCTCATGGGTTCTTTCCACTCTGTTTGCCCTCGCTACGCTTGGGCTCACTTCGCTCCCCTACCCACTCCCACACCAATTACCTTTATACCTACCCATCTCTTTGCCCAACCCCTCCTAGCCTCAGCTTCCTGTTTTCTCCATCCAATCTGATCACACTTCCTCTACCCAAACCCCTCCTACTACTTTTCATATTACTCCTACTACCTCCTTTTCACACATATCTCCCATCCCCCTCCTTATTCTTAAATCCACTTTACTTCTCTTATTCTAGAGACTCACCTTCCCTCAGTATTCTCCACCATGCTCCTCCCACTTTTATCATCCCTTCTTTTTCTGCTCCTCCCACTTTTATCATCCCTTCTTTTTCTTCTCCTGTCTAAGCTTACATCCTATCATACTAAGCTTAAGCTGCATCCAAGCACTCCTACCTTCTCTTACCAGAATATTAACAACAAACACTACTGCTGTCCCGTATCCTCCTCACTCTTCTCCTCCTTTGCCTTTACTCTTCCCAAAGTAAAATTACTGCCAACATTCTATCCACAATACAAAAATAAACTTAAATATCTCATACCCTACCACATATTAATTTTTCTTCTCCACCATTGTAATATCCTTCTACTCTCTGGTTATATTCATCCTAACCCTGGCCCACACTTTAACTCTGCTACTTCCAGCAATATTACACATACTTTCCTTCCATCACCTAAACCTAGTCAAAAACACCTTTCCTTTTACTCTATCAACATCCACAGTATCCTTAATAAGACAACTGAATTTCACTCTTGGATAGCCCAGTACACCCCAAATATTATTACTTTCTCTGAAACTTGGCTTAAACCTCATCACTCAGACAAAAAAATTCTTGTCCCAGGTTACAGCATCCTATGTCATGATAGTCGTCATAAAAAAGGTGGGGGTGTTGCCATTATGTTTGCAAACTCCCTAACCTTATCCCCTCTAACCAACCCTACCCCCTCTTTTCACCCTGCTAAACTCATTTTTGCTAACTGCAAACTTAAATGATCATCAAATCCTAACTACAGTGGCCATGTACGTGCCCCTTGGAGACAACATACCTTAGTTAGAACATATTCTTCCCTGGATGTCTGTCAACATACCTAACAAAACTATAATATTAGGTGATGTAAAAAATAAAACTGGCTTCTTTTCACGACTAACCATTCTTCTGATAGCATTAACCTTTGTGGCTTCACTCAACTCATCTCAACACCTACTTTTCTTAATAAACCCACAAACACTTGTTCCTTACTCGACTGGATTCTTGTCTTCAATCCAAATCTTTACCACCACCCTGAAGCACTACCAGACTCAATTAGTGACCACTCTCCTATCCGCATCTTATGGTCTACCCCTCACCTTTCTAGAGCTCATACATTAAAAGTTTGCCATAAGTTAACCAACTTCAGTGCAGATACCTTTAATAACTACCTCTCTGCAATGGATTGGTCCTTTCTTTCATCTATCCCTCTTGATGAAGCTGTTCTTCAATTTAACTCTATATTCCTAAATATTCTGAACTCCCTTGCTCCTCCAAGAGCTATTAGAGTCAAATCATGCTATTCTCCCTGGCTTGCCAACTATACTCAGCCTCTTATACAGAGCAGAGATTCTGCCTGGAAACTCTGGTCTAAACCTAAATCCCTCACTCGCCTCCAAAAATATAAGGAACTTCGGAACCTAACCAAAAAGCACATAATCAAGGATAAGAAGAACTTCTATAAATCACCCCAAACTACAGAACCTAGAAACCCCCAAAAATTCTGGAATACCATCAACCAAATCCTCCATCCTGGTAATCCCTCTACTTCCAACCCCTGCCCTAACAACACACCTAAAGAAACTGCATTCATTTTCAATTCATACTTCATTGATTCCATCAGCAAACTTCTGAACACATCCAACCCTTCCATACCCTCACCTCCCACTACCCTTATAGTTCAAAACCACCCATTCCAACCAGTTATATTAGAAAGCTGCTTCTTAAACTCAAACCTTGTTCCCTATCTGCAGACAACTTGCCACCTTTCTTTCTAAAGACTGCTGCTAATTGTATAGCTTACCCTGTTTCCATTCTCAGTCAATCTATTAGTGAATCCTCTGTCCCTACTTTGTGGAAAAAATCCCATATCATACCTATCCACAAAGGTGATACTTCTGTTGAGCTCTTTAATTACTGACCAACTGCTATTCTTTCTCCCCTTTCTAAAATTCTGGAGCACAAATCATGGGTTATCTCACTCAGGAAAACTTGATTACCCCTACTAGCATGGCTTCTGCTCACATCACAGCACTCATTTTATTTACTAACATCGTCTCCCTTGCCAGAGACAAGGAAAACTAGTGCCCTGCCTCTTCTTAGATCTCTCCAAAGCTTTTGACACAGTCTCCCACTCCAGCCTTCTCTCCAAACTTTCTTAACTCAGCTTCTCTCCAGCAATCATCGCTTGGTTTAACAGCTACCTCAGACAGACTGCAAGCCGTCAAATGGCCATCTGCTCTTTCTCCTCTTCTCCCCATCAAAATAGGTGTCCCACAAGGCTCTATTGTACGTCCTCTTCTCTTTAACATCTTCACACATCCTGTCCTGAATTGTCTTGTATTGAATATGCAGATGACTGTAGTATAATTTCCATTGCTGACAACCTCTCTTGACTGCTCACCCTGACACAAATTTCATTCAACCTCACTTAAACTTAGCTTACTGACAACCAACTTATACTTAACACCAAAAAGACTAAACTACTTATTTTCCTTCCTACATCTCTCTACCATCTTAAATCCTCCTTTACCATCACTTCTCTCAACAATACTATTACAGCTGATACCCACACAATGCTCCTTGGCACAATCACAGACGAGCAACTTAAATCTGATCTTCATGTACATTAGTGCATCAAGAAAATCCACCAAAGTTAGGCCTTTTATATAGGAACAAAAGATACTTCACACCTAACGCTAGAATCTAACTTGCCCATGCTTACCTTTTTCCTAACCTATTATATAGCTCTCAAATCTTAACCAACTTACAGTCCTCAATTCTTTCTAAACTTAAAACTACCCATAATAAAGTTGCAGGATTTGCAGCCAATCTACCTCCTAAATCATACCACTGTCATGGTCTCCAAACACTCAGTTGGTTAGAGTTTCCTAACCAACTCTTATTCACTCAGCTTCTCATTATCCATTCTATCCTAAACAAGCCCTAACTTATCCGCTCTTCTCTCCCTATATAATCCCCCCTTAGTCCCCAAGAAGTTCAGATAAATGTTTCTTACAGATACACAAACCTAATAAATCCAATGGCTAAAATCTTTATAGCCATTTTCCTGCTCTAGCTTGCAGTAAGCTCCCCTATACCTCAGATCCATTTTACAAATCCACGAGTTTAAGAAAGCTCTTAAAATTACCTATATAGTACCTGGATTTGTCACTGTAATCACCCTACTTAAATTTTTTCACTAAATTGTATACACTGTGGATAATCCAATTTTTATTCTTTTTTTCTTCCATTTTCTATCTGTTTTTGTTTTGTGTCTATCTTCATTTCTCTTACTTGTACTATATGGTAAATTGTCTATTTTTTGTATGCATATTTTGTTGTATCTATTTTATCATGAATTTATATGGTCTATTTTTCTCTGGACCTTTTCTCCCCAGGCCTCCGCTGAAAAAGGGCACTAGCTCAGTCGGACTATCCTGGTCAACAAATATCAAATAAATAAATGTAACTAACAAATTTTTAACAGTAGAATGCAAGAACAGAGAAATAAAGAGAACTCAAAATTTACAAAGATAAAATGTTTATATTTTGTTATAAAGATAATAGTAAATGTTTAACAATAACAGTAACAAAAGCTGAGCTATTTTGAGACAGTTGGATATCTGAGGTATGCTAGTTCAGTAAAGTGACTGTAATTGATAAGTATGGGGATTGTGATGAAAATGACTGTCTGTGGCAGAGGGGTTTCAGTGAATCTAAAAGTAGCAAGTAGGTCATAATTTTTTCACTTTCCATCACAGTCAATCAGCAGCACTGTGCTCAGTAAATGGATGTCTGGGTAGTTGTGTGTCATAGCAGCCGATCATTAACAGAGTGGTGCATCACCCTTTAACAGCACTTGGTTCTTTGGTTGAGCCTTTGACATTTTTTTTTTCTGTGTGGAGTCTGTATGCACTCCCTGTCCTTGTGTGTTTTATACATGTGCTTTGGTTTCTTCTCCCAGACCATCAGCTGGAAAATATATACCTCTAGACATTTGTACTTTTACATTTATCCCAAATCTAACACCAGAAGGGTACAAAGAATGTAATCATCTTTCTTTGGAGTGGCAGGGAGGCAGGCAGTATTACCAGATGGCTTTTTTTATATCCTTACATTTGTCTTTTCAGCTTATTGGGGGAACTACTGTTTTGTTAACTGAGAACATTAACATTTAAACAACTTATTTTTCCTTGCTAGAAACAATAATATTGAACCTTTTCCTTTAATCATGCTTTTTTGTTCAGGCCATAATTAAATGAAAACGTTGCAAAACAAACTCTAAGAAGCACCTCAAAGCATCTAAACCATATGACTTCTGGGTGTTTTGCACAAATCTCCAACTTAATTCATTTGCATCCTCCGTACTTATTGCATAGAATCCTGGCCAATTAGGATGTGTTGACAGCATGGGAGAGGCAGCTAAAAAGTAAGCTGGATGTGAAAAAGCAAGAAAGGTGCAATCTATCTGAATGGTGTGGGTCAAGTGTTAGGGGAACAAGGGAGAAGGCATACAGGAAGTGCAGGGTGGACAAAGGCTGAATATTGCTCACAGGAAGTCCTTGCCTAGGCCTCCATTTCACCAAAGTCTGGCATTGTTGACTGCAGTCTGATATGTGAGATGTGTGCAGTCAGTAAAGTGGCTTTAGTGAGTGGACACATACTGAGGCAGTCTGTCGATGAAAATGAATGACCACATATTTTGATCACAGGTGATGGACATTGATCTGTACGACATCCCTACCTCCTTCATCTGCTTCCTGCAGACCCCTTTTGCTTTGAGGTCACTAGCCACCACTGGATCAAGACCTCTTTTCTCCACAAATAAAGCAGTCTTGCAAATACTAGAACAAGAGATCTGAAGCTGTTTCAGTAAATAAACAAATCATGGGGGAGAGGGAGATCCGTCACACAGCGACTACCCCTTCTCTGGAACAAACTTCCTCTCAAGATCAAACAATATGACACACTATCTTAGTTTACGAAGGAATTACAGTTACATAAGTATTCATAAATTCACCCCAAACAATGCCAAGGAGGTTGCTAGTACTGCAAAATACCACAGCGGTCAACGAATCAGGGAAAAGTCGCAACATCATCGGGGACAAATCCATCAAAACATCAGGGGCACTTTTAGTACTATTAAAAAATGTGAATTAATACATATTTAATGAAGTAAAAAGTCTATAACCCCAATTGCCATTGTTATTTAAGTGCAATTAGAAACATCTAAAACTCGCCAGTTTTTGGCGGGAGTAAGAGGGAACGAACTAAATATTAGAGCCAAAATCACAGACATTTGGAGGCAAAATGATCCTTACCACCATACACAAGCTCCATAAATAATCAGGGAATCTTTTTAAAATATTAGTACTACTGACATGAAACATTGATAGAAGACAAAAAGAGAATGCGAAGTAAAAAGAAGTTATATACCTACCATAACGTTCCATGTTAGTTGTCTTCATCTCGCCTTCTTCTTGCTGGTTGGGACTGGAGCCGATCCTCGG
This sequence comes from Protopterus annectens, assembly GCF_019279795.1. Classification (NCBI taxonomy): domain Eukaryota; kingdom Metazoa; phylum Chordata; order Ceratodontiformes; family Protopteridae; genus Protopterus; species Protopterus annectens. Next base: position 842,517,685 of record NC_056750.1, on the reverse strand, counting down.
CTCCGACTCAGCCATCTTCTATAGCTCGAGAGCTGTTTACTGGCTCGAGGCTACCCCTTATCCCATGATGCCTAGCGCTAGCTACCCAAATCTCGTTTGTAATACCTAACCCCAGACATAGCCAGAGAATCAACCTGTCCAAACAAACAGGTTGAGCAAACCTGTCATACTCTCTCAGTCAGTAGAGGAAACAAACCAGAGAACACTCAGCCAGTGAAACCAAAACTCCTCTCGATCCAATAGGACAGGGGGACGGAGGGTGGGACGCAAGAAGAAGGCGAGATGAAGACAACTAACATGGAACGTTATGGTAGGTACATAACTTCTTTATGTTAAGTAGTCTATCTCGCCTTCATTCTTGCTGGTTGGGACAGTGTCCCTAGCACCTACAATCCTGGGTGGCTCATTGGAACAGACTCTTCAGAACAGTGGAACCAAAGTCAGCTCTGCTCCTGGAGACCATATCTAGTTTGTAATGAGAAATAAAAGTATGAGGATTTGCCCACGTGGCAGCTGCACAAATAGAATCCATGGGCAACCTAGATTGGAAGGCTACAGAGGGGGCCAAAGCCCTAGTAGAATGACCTTTCGGTTTGATAGGCAAGTCTTTGTTTCTCAATTGATAAATGAAGGTAATAATGTGAGACAACCACCTGGATAAGGTCACTTTGGAAACTGGGAGACCCTGTTTGCCTAGAGCATAGGAAAGGAATAGTTGGTCCGACTTCCTTGTATCCTTGGTCCTATGCAAGTAAGAACGCAATTGTCTATGAACATCCAGTTGGTGTAATTTGTATTCTGCCTTGTTGGTGTGGTTAGGGAAAAACACAGGAAGGTCTATAGATTGGTTCAAATTGTTTTCTGAGCAAACTTTCGGAAGGAAAGATGGATTAGTCCTCAGAGCAACCCTATCCTTATGAAAAACCAAGTATGGAGGACAAACACATAGTGCCTGAAGTTCAGAGACTCGTCTGGCTGATGTAATAGCCACCAGAAAGAGTGTTTTCCAAGATAGGAATTTAATTGAGCAGGACACTGCAGGTTCAAAGGGGGGCATAATTAAAGAGGTTAGTACCAAATTAAGGTCCCAAGGAGGAGGGGGATCTCTCACTGGAGGTCTAAGGAGAGAAGTCCCTCTTAGAAAGGCTTTACAGAGCTTATGAGACATAATGTTTGAATCAGACAACCCAACATGAAAGTTAGAAATGGCTGCAGACTGAACCCTGATTGTAGCAGAAGCGGACCCAGAATGAAAGAGTTGTGCTAGGAACTCCAAAATTTCGTGGACTGGGGCTGAAAAGGGATCTATGTTCCTAGCCTTTGCCCAACAAGAAAAACGTTTCCATTTACTAGCATAAGTTTTTCTAGTTGTGGACTTGTGAGAGGACATAATAATCTCTCGCACGGCCGGGGAAATGCTGCGAAATGCTGGGAAACCTGGCTAGGGTTGGAATTGGAGCAACCAAGCTGTGAGCTGGAGTGTTTGAAGGGATTGATGCAACCTGCCTGACTGATGAATCAGCAGGTCTGGAATGGGATCCAAAGTCCAGGGCTGCTCGAGAAGGTAATGATGCAGGAACGGAAACCATATCTGTCGAGGCCAGTAGGGGGCAATGAGGATCATTTTGCAACCCAACAATATAGCTTTCTGTATGAGCTTCGGTATCAGGGGAAAGAGAGGGAAGGCATAAAGGAGTCCCTGAGGCCAATCGTGGACTAGAGCGTCTCTGGGAGAGTTACCTAGAAGCGGAAGAATAGAGAAGTAGTTGCTGCATTTGCTGTTGAAGGGGGTGGCAAAAAGATCGCAGCAAGGCTGTCCCCATTTGCGGAAGATCAGATTCGCAACTACCCGATTCAGAGAAAACTCGTGAGGCATGAGAATAGCTCTGCTGAGCCTGTCTGCTATGACGTTGGACCTCCCAGAGATGTGCGTTGCAATCAGAAATCATTGGGAGGAAATCGCCCACTGCCAGAGTCTGAGTGTTTCTCGACATAGGGGATAGGACCTGGTTCCACCCTGCTTGCTGATGTACCACACCACTGACATGTTGTATGTTTGAATTGCAATGGTCCCAGAAGGGAGAGAGTCCTGAAGAGCTTGCAACACTAGGAGCACGGCTCTCATTTCTAGGACGTTTATATGCAGATGGTACTCGTGGGGCTGCCAAGTGCCTTGGATTGTCCTGCCCTGATAATGCCCCCCCACCTTATCAGGGAGGCGTCTGGTCACTGTGGCCACCAGAGGGGGCTGAATGAAGGGTCTGGCCTGAGACAGTAGTGGGGAGACCATCCACCAGGAAAGGTGCCTTTTGCATGCTTCTGTAATCATGATCATGTGAGACATGGGCAGCTGTTGGAAAGACCATTGTGTGAACAGAAGCCACTGAAAGATTCTCATGAGAAAGCGGGCCAGAGTGATTAGAAGAATTGCTGCTGCCATGGAGCCCAGAGTTTGAAGGACGAACCTGACTTGGATCCTTTTGCTCTGCATGAGAATTTGAACTTGCTGGCGAATTGTAGACACCCTGTCTGGAGGCAGCCTTACAGACATGTTCCTTGTGTCTAAGTCTGCTCCTATATAGGTAATAGATTGATAGGGCAACAAGGCAGACTTTTCAAAGTTTATTGTGATGCTTAGCTGGGAGCAGATTGTGATTGTGTAGCCCCTGGCTTGGAGGAGTTGATGCCTGGTAGTAGCAGAGAGGAGCCAGTCGTCTAGATATGGAAGAACCTGGAATCCTCGACGTCTCAGGTGAGCCGTGACCACTGCCATACATTTGGTGAACACCCTGGGGGCTGTGGTGAGACAAAAGGGCAGAGCTCTGAACTGGTAATGACTGGCTCCCAGCCGGAAGCAAAGGAATCTCCTGGAGCGCCTGTCCATTTTGATGTGGTAGTACGCATCCTGAAGATCTATGGAGCACATCCAATTGTCCTGACCCAGAAAGGGTAGAATGGACTGTAGCGTGACCATCTGAAACTTTGTTCTTTGAACAGACTTGTTTAGTCTGCTGAGATCCAGAATCGGTCTCCAGTCCCATCTTTTTTGGTATCAAAAAGAACCTTGAGTAAGTTCTGGATCCATGTTGGTCTGCCGGGACTTTCTGGATGACTCTTTTCTCTAGCAGTTTTGAAACTTCTATGACTGCTTGGTCCCTCAGATTGGGTGGAACACCTGGAAGGGATTTGCTCGAAGGTAAGGGGGATTGAGAGAAGGGAATTTTGTAACCTCCGGATATAACTGACCGTACCCATCGGTCTTGTGCTAAATTTAGCCAAGTTTTGGGTACAGTGAAAGTCTTCCCCCGACTGCCTCCAGAGGTGGGCAGCCAGGCAACCCTTCAGGGATGCTGAAAGGGCTTCTCAGAAAAGGATTCTCTGTTGCCCTGGTTCTGAGGACCACCTCTGCCCCGAGGGCAGCGTCTATTGTTGTTATTTCCTCCTTTGCCCCTGGAGGAAAAATCACTACGTGTGTCAGACGAGGCTCCCTGGGATTTTCGGAACCACATTTTACCACTCTTCTGACCCTTGGTATGGAAGAAGTGGAAAAACAGACTCCCACGGCAGAGAGAGTCTTGCCTTCTTGCTCACACCTAGTCAAAGTGTCTTTCACCTGTGCTCCAAAAAGAAAGGAGCCATCAAAGGGGGTGTTGGTGAATGACGCTCTAAAAGGTTCAGCAAAGTTACACAGCCGCATTCATGCATGTCTCCTAAGGGCCACGCCCGTGCCTGCGGCTCTACTTGCACCATCGGCTGCATAAGAGATGAGCCTCATGGAGGAGATGACTACAAAATTAAGGGTCGCCAGCTGGGAAGCCACTTTAGCTTGAGCCCCCTCAGCTGATGGATCTTGAAGGGTATCTCCAAGCTCTTTAAAGAGATCCCTCTGAAGCCGGGTAAAATGGCATAAGTAGTTCAGTGACCTCATAGAAAAGGTCGCTGAAGCACACATTCGCTTCCCATATTTGTCCATGGTCCTAGGACTCCTTGTTAGGAGGATGGACAGATGAAGAAGTTTCGGCTAACTCCTTTTTCATGCTGCTGCTACCACCATGGCATCAACAGAACACCTTTCAAAAGGAATTGCTTATCCTGGGGTACTGTATTTACCAGGTCTCCTCGGAGTTGGTTCCACTGTATCCGGAGCTGACCAAGCCTTTCGAGTCACCACAGACATAAGTGGATCAAAAGGAGGAGAAACCCAGGAGGTGGAAGGCCAGGAACCGAACGCATCCAGGAATACAGACTCATCCTCGGTAGGGGCTAGGGGATTCCAGTTCCCCCTCTGCTTAAGCATTTTGAGGATGTCCGAAAAGGAAACATCTTCAGACTGGGATCTCGGGGACCCTTCCAAGTCATCTAAGTCTGTATCAGAAGTGACAGACTCAGGGTAGTCAATTTGCTTCCTCTTGCACTTCTTCTTACCAGGGGGCTCCTCTGAATGGTCAGGGGAGGCCTCGGAAGAAGCGGAAACAACCAATGGGCTGCCCTGGAGTGCTGGTTCCCCACGCTTGGGGTCTGGAGGAGGAGCAGAGGTTGGCACAGGCACTACAGGGGACGGAGCTGATGGGGCCGATACTGGAGCTGACTCAGTGGCCAGCACACTCCTCATGACATCGGAGGCGTCCCTGCCACGATGCAGAGAAGGCTCTGGTTCAGAGGAAATCGGAATCCTTCTCCGCACTGAGGGAGACTGCTCCGAGGCTGATGTAGGAGCCGAGCTCACCTGCGCCGAAGCTCTGAGAGGGAGAACGGGGTCGGACAAGGGTCCGATGCCACTCGCTCCCTCGGAGCCGACGAGGGAGCCCCGGCTCCCAGATCCCTTGAGGGACGGCACCACCGAGGGAATCTGAGCCGACGACGGAACCGAAGGAGAAAGAGTTATTGGAGCCGACGGTTCCACTACTTGAACCCCAACGAACTAAGGCTCTGAGCTCAATGGAGTCGGAGGAGGAACAGCGATAGAAGTGGACGGAGCTGACACCTGTTGAGGAGGGCTGGACAACATCTTGGCAAGTGCCTGCGACTTAAGCAACCTACTGACCACTCCCTCCACATCATGATCAGAGAGCCTAGAGGATCAAGAGGAGTGAGATGACCTGTGACTGCGCTCGCTCTGAAGCAGGGGAGACAGAGGAGCCAAATGAATCGATTCTAGAGAGGGTGACCTCAGCCTCTTGTGGCTCCGTGACAGCTCCGAAGTTTCTGATGGAGCCGACAGGGCGACAGTCTTATCGGTTCCAGCCGGAACCGAAGTAGCAGGTATAGTCTGAACCAAAGATGGCTCCACACATGGAGCCGATGTTTGGGGGATTTCGCAGGCTGAGTCTTGGCCGGTGAATCCTGGGGCTTTAAAAGGCACCTAAAAATAAGCTTATTCTTACGCTTCTGCAGAACTCTTGGACTAAATGCATGGCAGATAGAACAACAGTCCTGCAGGCATGGCGCCTAAGCAATAGATGCAAGAAGTGTGCTCATCTGTCAGAGACATTTTCTGACAGCATGAGTCACACTTCTTGAACCCAGACACCTTGAATTCTTTAGACATCCTGAAACCAAAAAAAGACAACACTAGCTAATAAGCAATATACAGTCTACAGAAAAAAAAATACAGACAGTACAGTATAAAGCCTGGGCTAAATGGCGAACCACAAAAAGCTTAATTGATAATGTCATTTTTAGACAACAAAGAAATATGACAAAAAAAGCCATCATACAAGATAAAAAGAACTTCTATACTCAGCTTCAGCAATCTTCCCTTCACCATCCACACAAATTTTGGACCTCTATCAATAAACTGTTATCCCCTGGTAAAGTTGCCACACCAAATCCGTCAGGCTCTAACCCCGACTGCCCCTTACAAATAGCTAATGCCTTTAACACTTTCTTCACTTCAGCCATACTAAAGCTAGCTAATCAACAAAGCCCAGATACCTCCAAACTATTTACCCCTAGCTCTATTCCCCCCATTTCACCTCAAACCCATACCCACTTCTCATATACTGTCCTTACTTCATAAACTAAAACCTACGACCCCCTCTGCCGACAGATTACCAGCAGAATACCTCCAACTAGGTGCAAAAGCCTTAGCATACCCCATCTCTATACTGATCAACAGGACCATAGGACCATAGAAGAAAGTACAATTCCATCAGTCTGGAAAATCTCTTACATTATCCCTCTTTTCAAAGGAGGTGACTCTACTGAGTATTCTAACTTCTGCCCTATAGCGTTACTATCTCCTCTTGCAAAAATAATGGAGAAATGCATCCACAAACAGTTACTAAATCACCTACTAAGCTACAATCTCCTAGCTAATTGCCAACATGGGTTTCGACCATACCATAGTACTAGCACAGCCTTACTATCCTTCATCGACTCAATTAACAAAAACCGCAACAATAATACTCCTTCAGCATTCTTCGTAGACCTGTCCAAAGCCTTTGACATGGTCAATCACCAACTTCTCCTCCATCGTTTAAAGTCCCTCTCACTAGATAATCCTGGCTTAAGCTGGTTCACATCCTATCTAGACAACCGAAAACAGGCAGTTCTGTGGGACAACCAACTCTCTGATCTCCTCCCCACTTCTATAGGTGTCCCTCAGGGCTCTATTTTAGGTCCTCTACTGTTCTCCAATTTTATAAATGAACTTCATTTAGCTACTCCACTAACAACTTGCATTCAATATGCAGATGACACTACTATCATTTGCTCAGCCTCAACACAGACAGAACTTCACTCTCACACAAAAAACCTTCACAACTATAGAGCAATGGTTCTCTAATCATTGTCTTCTCCTCAACCCCAAGAAAACCAAACTCTTGCTCTTTCCACCCACCCACTTGTCTTCCTCTATCAATTTTACACTTACATCCAATAATGGGACCATTATCTCTCCTGACCAAACAACAAAACTCTTGGGTATTACTACTGAAAATCAATTAAGATTTGACAGCCATATTAACTTTACAATAAAATCTACTAACAGAAAACTAGGCTCTCTCTACAGAATCAAATCTTTTCTTACTCCTGAAGCCAGAACTACAATAGTTAGAACCCACTTAATCTCAACCCTATTATACGCTTCCTCCATATACACAAATCTTTCTAAGCATAATCTTAACAAACTAGCTACTTCATATAACAACATTGCCAGATTTGCTACTGCCTCTCCATATAGAACTCATCATTGTTTAAATCTTAAAAAACTAGGGTGGCTGGAATTACCCCACCTTATACAATACTATCAACTCACTATTGCCCATAATGCCCTTCATCACCCCAACAACACTCCAATACTCTCCACCCTCATAAAACCCTATAACAATCGGAAGTACCTACGCTCCACTAACAAAATACTGATCCAAACTTCCCTATCTAAAAACTCAGCAGGTGACTCCACATTTTCCAACTCAGTTGGCAAAATCTGGAACCAGCTACCACAAGACCTCACAACCCTAACTTCACTCCCCCTATTTCAAGCTAAACTAAAATTCTTCCTAACCAACCACTGGCTATGCTCATGCAATAACCCTGGTTAGCCATTTTTCTTTTTTTCTTCTATTTTATCTGATTCCTTAACTCCCTTTCTCTTCTTAACTACAAACTGCAACAGAGTATCTAAGTTCTTCATTTTTACTTTTTTTTAACCCTGCTAAGCCTCATATTGTATTCAAATGTCTATACAACCTGTCGTAGGGTTAAAGCATATGTTTTTTCCTATTATTATATATTCATGTATATCCTTATATTGTTAAGTAGTACGTAGTGGAGCTTTTCTCCCCGGGCCTCCACTGAAAATGGACATGTATCCAGTTGGACTAGCCCGGTAAACAAATGTAAAATAAATACAAATAAAATAAATACAGACTAAAGTTTTTTTTTTTTTTTTTTAAGGAAGCCTCTAACTCAAATGGCTGGCCTAGCAAGAAAGTATAAGGAAAGCCTCTAACCTAAACGGCTAACATGACAAGATAAGGAGGAGGAGGAGTTCTAAGAGGGGTGGGAGGGCTACAAAAAATACACTCGACTACCACAAGTATAAAACTAAAAATTAGAATACCCTACCAAAAAGATTATTTCACAGAAAAAAGTTCAATAATAAAGTCAACAAGCCTGAGCCAGAAAAACGACACCTCACAGCTGAAGCGGCAAACGAGATCTGGGTAGCTAGCGCTAGGCATCATGGGATAAGGGGTAGCCTCGAACCAGTAAACAGCTCTCGAGCTACAGAAGATGGCCGAGTCAGAGCCGAGGACTGGCTCCGATCCCAACCAGCAAGAACGAAGGCGAGATAAGACAACTTAACATCGAGTGTTTTCTAAAGTAAAAGAAGTATGCTCATTAATTAAATGTAATACACCACGTTTTCTTAGAAATTTGTCAGTTTTAAGAAAGACGAGAGAAATGTTCAGCCACAATTAGGTACAGCGAACTGTGACACATGGAACAGAAGAGTAATATACACATCATAAAGCATAACTTTGTGCGTACAGTGTCCTGCTTCACTTATTGTATACTTTTAGCCATACCTCTCAAGGGTACCTCATTACAAGGAATGTACCTCATTTGGGGTCTTAAAAAGTTCATGTTCCTCAAAGTTCCTCGGTGTTCCACATTGAGAGACTCTGTCACACATTCAGCGTTAGGATTTTTTTAAGTGAAATCCATGGTAAATAAAATGAATCAAATTAATTCATTAAAATATCTTCTTTATAAGTAAAACCAGCATATCTTAACCATCCTATAGCCTTCCTAGTTGAAGTTGTTAGTAAGGCAGTATCTGTTTCACATTTTGCCCATTTGTTCCACATGTTCCTCATCCTCATACTGGAGATGGAAGGTTGAGAGCTATGCTTTTAGCGTCCTTAATTCTGAACGTCTCTCTTTACTATACAATAGGCGGATTAAAACATTATTACTTCTTAAACACATATTATTAATACAATATCGCAGACCGCATATTTATATATTTGCATATAGAAAAAACGAAGTGACGACATACAACCTCATATTAACCTACTTTTTTAACGACAAACGGCTAAACTCTTACCCGCTCCTCTGACGAAAATATTACGCGTCTGCATGAATGATGCGCGCCATGTTTTGCTGACGGCATCTGTGTAAAGATCATTGTATGAGCAGTTTCGCTTTAGTATAAGTTTTACGTTGTTAAGAATTGTTGTGTTTTGTGAATTAAGACATATATAGGAATACTATGGGAGATGACCCTGATGCAGTTCCCGAAAGGGAAATGAAGGTAATTTTTTTTTAGTTGACGTTGCTGAACTTTTTTCTTATCTTGCAAGTGTGGGTTTTTGAGTAGGGAAAAAAACATTGGACAGTAAAGTCCATCAGTTTGACAGTTTTTGTTTGAAGTGTTATTTTGGAACTGTCAGATTACTAGAAACGTTTTTTTGAATTACTGTAGACGTGTGCTTATTATGCCGGATTTGTAGATTCTATTATGATGGGTAAATACGTTGAAAGCTGAATTTATATTTAAGACTGGTAGCATACTGTTAATAAGGTATATGCGAGTGTGTATACACCTGATGCTTACTGATGTCAAGATGTTCCCAATCGACAGTATAGTAAGCTGTGCACTCCCATGTGAAGCTGAGCACTTCAGGTTGCCTGTTCAAGCATTACTGGTAACTCGGGTGAATCATTCAGTCGCTCATTACAGCACTTTTGTTATGACAGACATTTTTTTATATTTTAGTAATATTGTAGCAGTTGTTTGCTTTAGTTGTCTGTTACACAGGCAATTTTTATTATAAAGAAACATATTAAAAAGATAACTTGCTATATAGCTTTGATTGCTGCTTTGGAGCCAGGGTTTTCACATGTAATCAAACTCTGTATCTCCTGAGCTTGCTTGGGAATATTTAGGAATCCTACAGGATAAGTTGCGGACTGTGACAAATGAGGTCTTGTTAGCTCTACTTTGCTTACTATCCTAGTGTTATGCTACCCTCACCAGAATAAGCAGTTTAGAAAAGGATGAACTGAACTTTGTCTGATTTTTGTCTGTTTATTTTGAAGAAATGGATCATTGTCATTTTCTAAACTACGGCTACATAACATAGTGTAATTCTAATATATTTTTACAATAATGCTGTCTGCAAGAAAAAAATTTGAAAGAATAACTTTTTGAGCTGTTCGAGCCAAGGTAAAACACCAAGCAGTAGTACAAAGACATATTTGTAAATTAAAGGCAGATAGTAGTAAAGACATCCCTTTACTTTTGTGAATAAAAACATATTCATGTTCTTCGTACCAAAACAACAAATCTTCTTGTTGCAATTAAAAATAACTTAACTTCTTAGTAGCAAAACAACAAATCTTTATTGGATGAAACTGATTTAAATTGTCAGATAAGCGGTGTGCTTATGTGAAGAAAAAAAAGAAGTCATGTACTTACCATAATGTTTCATCTGTGTTGTCCATCTTCATTTATCCCACTGGCTTCCATAAAAATTCCACTTCCAGCTCCATCATAGACTGGATCCTTATCAATTCCCCCCACCAATACCACAATCCCACCACCTTACCTGACTCCCTCAGTGATCATCTCCCTACCACCATCTTAAGACACTACTCCATATTCCTAAACCCCACCTTATCAAAGACTGTCGAAAACTATCGACTTTCAATTCATCCCAATTTAACTCCATTCTCAACAACATAGATTGGTCCATCCTAAAACACCTCCCCCTAAACAATGCTGTAAGCACTTTCAACAGCATCTTCATGAATACTCTAAACTCCTTAGTTCCCTCTAGGATGATCAGAGTAAAATCAAACCATGCTCTCTGGCTTTCCAAAGAGACTAGGTCCCTTATGAAACCAAGAGATCATGCTTGGAAAACCTGGACTAAAACTAAACAACCACCTTTTCGTCAAAAATACAGACAACTGAGGAACCTTGCAAAAAAAAAAAAAACGTACAACTAATGACAAAATGTTATACTATAGCTCTGCTCAGCTTAACAACAAATCTAATCCTCGAAACTTTTGATCAACTCTCAACATCCTCAATCCTGGAAAGCCCTCTAATCCCTCCCCATACCCTAACTCTTCCTCTCAGGAAACAGCTACCCTCCTGAATAAACACTTTATCTCTTCCATCCAAAATCTGGTAACCTCTAAGCCAAACTCTACTTTGACACCCACCTCTCCAAGTCCCACTACCACAACTTTGTTTTCTTTTGAGCCAGTTCCCATTACTTACATCAAATCTGTACTACTCGAGCTAAAACCTTGCTCTCCTTCCACTGACAATCTATCTCCTACATTCCTCAAACTTGCTGCTGACTCAATTGCGTATCCCGTATCTATACTAATTAATCGATCTATTCTGGAATCAACTGACCCCACCCTTTGGAAATCTTTCTTCACTATCCCTCTTCATAAAGGTGGAAACTCCACTGACTCCTCAAACTACCAACCCATTGCCATTCTGTCCTCCCTCTCCAAGATATTAGAAAAATGTATTCACTCACAGCTTCTCAATCACCTCCTTACACACCACTTACTTACCCCTACCCAACATGGATTTCGTCCTCACCCCAGCACCACCACTGCCCTCCTTTCCTTCACTCATATCATTGCAGAGGCCCTAGACCACAATAAACTCATTTCCTGTCTCTTCCTAGATCTCTCCAAAGCCTTCAATACTGTCTCTCATCCTCTACTACTATCCAAACTCTCAAATCTCCACCTATCCCCCTCCACACTTGCCTGGTTTAATAGTTACCTATCTGGCAGGGAACAATATGTCAAATGGCTGTCATCCTACTCACCTTTCCTTCCCATCTCCACTGGTGTTCCCCAAGGCTCCATCTTGGGGGCCCTTTTTGTTTAACATCTTTACCAATGATCTTTACACCTCATGCAAAGAATCCTCCCATATTCAGTATGCCGGCGACTCCACACTTATATCCATCTCAAATAACATTCCTGGACTACACTCCCTGACCCAACAGGCCATACTATCCACTGAACAATGGCTCTCACAACCTATTGATCCTAAATCCCAAAAAGACCAAACTCCTACTTTTCCTTCCCCGTTCTCTTTCTCTTCACAAAACCTCCTTTTTTATTACATCTTCTAACAATACAAACATCCAACCTGACACCCACACAAAACTCCTAGGGGTCATTATCGATGACGAACTAAGTTCAACCTACACATACTCCAATGTATAAAAAAAAAAAACAAACCAGAAACTAGGTCTGCTATATCGGAGCAAAAAATTCCTAACCCCTGAATCTAGACTTACCCTGGGCCCAGGCACTCCTCCTCCCATCCCTCTTATACGCTGCCCCAGTTCTTACCAATATCAGGCCTCCACTTTAAACAACTGCAACAGACAGACTTACCATAAAATAGCCAGATTCATGACAAATTCCCCATACAACTCACACTATTGCATTTCTTTAAACTCTCTTCAATGGCTTGAACTTCCCCAGTTTCTGCTCTCTTATCAATTTCATATGCTACACTCTGTTCTTTATAAATCCTTCTTCTGTCCATCTCCATCTTCCTTAGTCTCCATCTACATCCCATCCCGGACCCTCCGTACTTCTAACCAACAATTACTTGCTATCTACCACCCAAAAAGGTCAGTAGGCAAACTACTCTACAAACACTCCCTTGCCCATGCTTGGAACAAACTTCCCCTTGACTTGCATTCAGTCTCCCGCACCTCACGCTTTAAAAATGAACTAAAAGCTTATTTTCTCAATTCCAGAACCTGCCCTTGCTGTGACCCTACCTAGTCTTCCTTCCCTTTATGTACCCTCAAAAGGACCACACTTGGTACCTCATTACACTTCTCTCTCCAATTTGTGTACTATGCATTTGCACAATTTTATATAAACAAAAAATGTTTATTGTTGACCTATTGAACTTTATCATTGTAAAATTGTTACTTAGCTTCTTTTTAATGCAACTTTAACTTTATGCATGTAACCCAACATATGTGAATCGTTTTGCTATAACTGCTATTATATCAATATTGTTTAAAATTGTACTTGTTTTAAAATGTATTACTGGAGCTTTTCTCCTCGGGTCTCCACTGAAAATGGGCCACAAGCCCAGTTGGGCAAACCCGGTTAACAAATGTCAATAAATAAATAAATAAATCCTTGACCTGTGGGTTTGGTTCCGAATATTGGAATGAACTCGACAGTTACTATAGCCCGCAAGGGCCAAACACTCTTGAGCTTAAGTCCTACCCATAGTGCTTCTTTCCCAATTACCTCAGATCGAGTTTGCAGATAGAAAGACTGACATTATAAACTTAATATCTTTATGGAGACCATATCTGGCGTTACAGGACCATAAATCATTCAAACAAGAGATCTGAAGGGAAGGATGATGGAGGGTGGGGAGTAAAGGATAAATGAAGATGGGCAGCACAAATGGAACGATATGATAAGTACATAACTTCTTTATCTGATGTCGGTCTTCATTTATTCCTTGACCTGTGGGACAGAGTTGCTAGCTACCTCAGATCTTGAGAGGACTCGTTGAAGAATATTCTTGAGCACCATAGAACCAAATGAAGCTCTTTCTGTAGAGACCAAATCCAGTTTTTAATGAGTAATAAAGATATGTAGGATAACCCATGCTGCTGTTGCTGCTGCACAAATGTCGTCCATGGAATCCTTCGATTGGAACACTGCTGACGTAGCAACTGCTCTGGTAGTGTGTGCTTTAACAGGCCCAGGTAATTTAACTTTCCTCTTGTTAGTAAAGGAAATGGTCTTTTAGACATCTAGATAAAGCGACTTTAGTAACTGGCTTGCCAATCTTAGTACTTGCAAAGGAAACGCACAGTTGGTCAGACTTCCTTATGTCTTTTGTTTACCTGTTTACCCATGACTGGCTGCAAAAATTGGAGTGCTTCTAAGACCATTTGAATTACTAAGCTGGTGTAAGTATATTTTTTTGCACTCGCTCTGTTTCAGTGATTCTTTACATTCCTGTGCTGCATTTATTTATTGGTTAAATTTATTACTACTTGCACTTGGTAAATAATCCCATCTGTCTGTTACTGCACTGCTCTTGGATTCTTGTTTTAACAGTATTCGAAGGCTGTGTTTTATGAACATCTCTCAGGGTTGTGAACTTACTGCGTTTCCTTTTTCTGTTCAAATTCTCTCTCCATTTTTTTCCCACCCACTTGCCCAACTGTTGTGTTCTTAAAACTTGGTAGCTTTTGAGTTGGGCACCTCTACTATAAATTTTAATATTGGACACTCCTCCCAGTCACATCGCTTCAGTTCATTTTACTGAGTACAATGAGATTACTTGGAAAGGCCCCCACCACCTTATTTTCTTAATCTTGAATTATTTTCTGTTTCCTCCCTTAAAACACTTTTCAGCTGTTTTTACTGTATTCATGTCTGTTCCTACTTTATTATTTTATTATGCCTTTGTTGCTTGTTCTTAAATGTTCAGTTGCAGTTATTCTGCTGCATTTGTAAATGTTTTAGTAGCCTGATAAAAGGTACACTTTATTCAGCTGCTTTTACTGTATTTGTCTCTTCTTATTTTATTTGCTTTTGTTGCTTACTCTGTGTTCAATTGCATTTATTCTGTTGCATTTATCACTGCCTGTTGTTGCCTGATTAAATTGTAATTGTTACTCTGTCTGTTTTGTTTTAAGGACTTGGGCTTCAGGCCAGTTATTTTACATTAAAAAGGTTTGTGAGCAACACGCTTGTGGGAGAAGAGGGTGGCCTTTGCCCTTCTGAGCTGGGGATTGCTGGGTGAAGGCATATTGTGCCTCATGTTCTAAGTGTCTTTGGTTTGGAACCCAAGTGGTTAAACTGGAACAGTTATTTTACATTACAAAGATTTGTGGTCTAAACTCCTGTGGCAGGAGAGCATAGCCTGCACTCTTCTAAGATGGGAATTGCTGGTTGAAGGCTCATTGTGCCTGTTATTCTGAAAGTGTCTTGGTTCTAGTTTAAGCACTTGTACTCCAAACCACTTATTTTACTTTGTGAGGGGTGTGGTCTAGAGTCTTGTGGCAGGAGAATGTGGCTGTGATGATATGGGCAAGTGCCATTGTAGCCAGCTGGAGTTTTGTAAAGAATATGTCCTTTTAATATCAAACTGATTTATACAAGGTGTTTGTGTTACAAATACTGTCATACTGTGTGACTTCAACTACCCTTCCATCAACTGGAAAAACTATTCAAGTACCAGTGTACAGGTCCAACGCTTTCTGGAATTTTATCAATTCCAGTCCCCTGGACCAGCTCATTCTGACCCCGACTAGAGAAAGCAACATCCTCAACCAGGTTATCACCAACACGGGAGACCATTCCTCCACACCTATAGTCAATTCCTCCCTTGTTAAATCTGACCACAAACTAATCGCCATGGAAAGCTCCTTCTCACCTACAATCCCCGCTAAGGTGACCACCCTGAAAAACTTCTCTAAAGCCAACTTTGGGCTCATAAAAACAGAGGTGGTTAACTTCTCGGCACCCATGCCAATGGAAAATAGCTGCATGACTTCCGAATCATACACCAATACGCTGTACGAGCACGTACACAAATGCATGGACCTTGCTGTACCAAATGGAACTAAGACGCTCTCCTCCAAAAAAAGGAAGTCAATCTGGTGGTCTTCAATCATTGATAAACTCTACAACAGAAGGAAGAAATTGTTGCAGAAAAAAATTGTCACAAGACTAGAAAACCACCCTTATCAGTCGCGACAAACTGAGATCCCTTATCAAATCCTCTAAAGCCAGCTGTGAAGGCAGAATTGCGGCTGACACCAAAAACAGTCACAAAGCCTTCTATAGCTATATCAAAATCTTCCAAGGTAATACCCAGATTTGCTCTGAGTTATTGCACAATGGCACCTCCTATACTGAGCCAACAGATGTAGCCAACATACTGGCCGCAGATTCATTGCCAACTTTACCCCCCCCCCCCCAGCACGAGCCCTATCACAATACCAGAAGAAAGCCTGGCACCCACCATTTCTGTGGCACAGGTATTTCTGTGGCACAGGTAAAAGCTGAATTGTCCAAAGCCAAAAATACAGCATCCATGGGACCTGATAATATCCCTGGCTGTGTTCTACATAAGCTACAAAATGAATTGGCACCACATCTGTGTGCCCTGTTCAATCACAGCCTTACTTCAGGCTATGTCTCTAACAAATGGCCTACTGCTACAGTCATCCCACTCCATAAAGGGGGAGCAACTACAGACCCTGGGAACGATCGCCCCATTAGCCTGATGAGTCTGGTATGCAAAGCTGTGAAGTGCATCATCATGGACCTGCTTAACAAAGATATAGGCAATCTCCAAACTCTTGACCCCACACAGTTTGGCTTTGTCAAGGGGAGATCCTGCCTGCTGAACTTGGTTGACTTTTTTGAGGCAGTCACTAAGGCTGTGGATGAGGGTATGGCAGTGCATGCAGCCTACCTCGACCTGGCCAAGGTCTTTGATACCGTTCTTCAGACGGGTATCTTTGATAAACTCACCAAACTGGGCATCAATCCTTACATCACTAGATGGGTTGCAAATTGGCTCACAGACAGGACCCACAGAGTGAAAGTTGTGGATTGCAGGTCAGACTGTCAGCCAGGCACGAGTGGAGTCCCATAGGGCTTGGTACTGGACCCTTTCCTGTTTGGCATCTACTTCTAAGAAGTCCAGGCCAACACAGAACAACTCTGGCTGACTAAGTTTGCTGATGATGGCAAGCTAGGAGTCCTTACCAACTCCCTAAGTGATGCAGACAGACTACAAAAGGGCCTCTCTGAGACCAATGACTGGTGTCAGAACCATGGCCTGAAGCTTAGTGCCACAAAATGCATGATCATCCCCTTTGGAAAAACTTGGTTCCCACGAATTACCACATTGATGGGAGCCCACTGACTGAAGGGCCCATAAGAGATTTGGGCACTCAGGTTGACAGCCACCTCACCTTCAACCCCCACATTGCCATTGTGGTCAGAAAGTCCTTCTACGTTACACATCTTATAAGCAAAGGTTTCGCATACAGGAAGAAAGAAGTTATCATCCCTCTCTACTCATCCCTCATTAGACCAATCATCGAATATAACGCCCTGTTTGGCATGTACCTGACCAAACACCTACAACAGCTGGAGAGGCCACAGAAGTACCTCGCAAAAGGATACTAGGCCTTAAACACATGTCCTACATGGACAGACTCAAGAAACTTCAGTTGTTCTCTCTTATCTACTTAAAGGTGATCTCTGCTTGACTTACAAAGCCATGTCCGACCCTGCCCTACTTGATATGCTACACCTAAAAAAATCCCCCCGCGCCACACGCTCCAGAGTTCACAACCTCATTACCACAATTAACAGAACATGCTGGAGGGACAGGTTCATCTCTCAAAGACTGCCCATATTCTGGAATAAGCTTACCATTCATGTCAAGCAGAGCACCTCACTGGCCCTCTTCAAAAGAAATCGTGACGAGTGGATGGGTAACAGGAAGTTCACCCCAGTTGTCCTACTGGTTAGAAACACTGTGAACTAACATTTTGTGGCACGGTGCCTGGGCAGTTTTTTTGGGCTAGGCTTGTAAAGGCTCCAGGGCCATTAGCCTAGTACACACCTGTGAACCTATGAAATGTGTGAGAACTGTGTCTCATTTGTATGTCAAACTGACTTGTACAGGTGCTTGTGCTGAAAATGTATCAACAATGCACTCTGCTGAAATGAAAAGGAATGTACATATATTATTGTAACTGAATTAAATGTATATGTTTTAATAGAGGAAACTGGGACAGCAGTGGTTAACCAGCTAGCTTGCCTTAAGGAAAAGTAGAGGAAATGTAAATGAGCTGTTAAATCACTGAGGCAGCATCCCACAGTGCTGAATAGGATCAGAGACAGTAGGTCTGGGAAAAAGCCTTTGTTCATAAGCTCAGTAAAAGGAGGGGGGAAACCCTAGGCACTGCCATAAACATTTTAGATGTGTACTGTAGCTGTCTATGCTAAATTCCTGTCTCAGCTTCAAAGGAGAATACTGTGAGAACCTAGAGTCAAGTGACCAGATTAGGTTATTCTGCCCGTTCTCTGAGAAATTATATTTTAGATAGTACAAAGAGAAATCTCAAAGTATATGGAGTATTCTGTTTTGGTGAACCTGACAAGAAAGACCCTCACCCACATCATCTTGCCTTGCAATAGTGCATAACTTAACTAGGGAACAGTAATTCTTCCAGATTGGTGAGGAATATAGTGAAGCTTAGTTTAGAAAGTGTTTTACTTTTATTTGTACAAGTCTGTCCATCAATGTTAATTTCAATATTTTCTGTGATTTGAACTCTGGTTTACTGTAAATATATTCAATATTTTAACATTGTGTTTATTACTTATTATTAAATATATGTAAAATGTTTATTGTGGCTGGTCCTTGTTGAAAGTATCTAAACTTTGAGAGTAGTTATATTTATTTGGTGACACTGCATGGGGGACTCCAGAAGGCCTAGCTGTCTTGGTCAGCTACTGTCATTGGTATTAGTATTAATATTGCATTGTATTAGTATTGCATCATATAATTTGATACTTAATTGCTGGTTGAAGGCCTACTGTCTGTCTTCTGAAGTGTCTTAGTTCTGGTTTAAGCACCTGGGCTCTAAAACTAGTTGTTTTACATCTAGGAAGGTTTGTGGCCTACACCCTACTAAGCTGGTAATTGCCGCTTTATTTAAACTGTTTTTGCTGTTGTGACCATGATGAATTTCTAGTATTTTTGCATTTTATAGCATAGGCTAAATTCATACTTGCTGAATTTAGACTGTTTGGTATCACTTGAACACTAAAAACAGCTCTTCACTGAAACACTGATTGATCTGAGGCATCTGTTGCTTCCAACTAAGTGCCTGCTTTTGCTCTTATTGCACGTTTAATTTTTATTTGCGTTCTACTGTCTGCTTGAATTGTCTGAACTATTTTGTCACATTCTACTGTATACTGTACTAGTTCAGCTGTAGCATAGCCCAGTTCCAGGTTTGCTGTTTCTGGGTCTGTTTTTACCTTTTGAGCATCAAATTCAAGTCATCCTTGTAGGTGGAGGGCCTTCTGCATCCTTATGGGAGGAGAGTGCTGTCTAGGTCCCATCGTATCGGGAGTGATTGAAGTAGTGCTTAGAGTGTCTATATTGGCATGTTTGAGTTAAAAGGGTTATCTCTTATTTTGTTTAAGGCCTGCATTTACCACTTTTCTTTGTGTAGCGAACCATCATGAACTGCCGCATAGTGGTGGTCACCATTGGTGGTTTAGACGCAAACATTTTGCTTGTTAAATTTTCCCTTGGCACTTGGCATGAGGTCCACTAGAGGTTTTTCATGGCCCTGCTTTACTGTCAGGTGGAACACTAAGCCTAGCCTTGGAGATAGCAACACACCTCTCGCCCACTAGCCGAACCTAAGTGCGATCTCTTTTCCTGATCATATGAATTTACCTAACACTATGGATGAACAATTTTCCAGTTTCCCCAGCCAGCTTGGTCGACATGGGCATCCTGAGGCAGTGTAGCAACTGCCTCCTGTTCACCGACAACTCTCTATTCCTAGTCCACACAAACTCAGCATGTGAGCTATGCAACTATATTAAGAACCTTGAAACCATGCCCTCTCACACAATAGTTAGTACATGTGACAATGAGCGGGTTGTCAGCATGTACACCTCGCCTCCTACTCCACCCAAACCCATGTCAGACATACCTACATATGCTGATGTCCTCAACAAAAACATACCTAAACACCAGAGACCTCCCAAACACGAGCACGCTACACAATACTTCCTTTGCAGAACACAATACACATAATAGCTGATGTGCCAGTGTCTGAGCTGTCAATCCCTTAAGACAAACCTCAAAACCAAACATATTAGTCATGGGTGATTCCATTGTGGCACACACACAGATGTCCCTCTCACCAGGCTGGATAAGGAAAAGGTCATGGCTGTCTGTCAGGTGCCAGGATACACCATATCACACATGCACTCAAGTATCTCAGCAGCAGATGCTGTTATGACTCCGTCATTGTCCATGTTGGTGGGAACAACTTGAGACATACCTCTCTGGACTATATGAAGAGAGACATGACTGAGCTCTCGGACTATGTGTCTCAGGCAGGCATGTCCCTAGCCTTAAGCAGCATTTTACCTTCACCTAGGTTGCTGCCTCAATACAAATAGAAAACTATCAACTTCAACAATAATTGGCTTAGTTTCTTGTGCCATTCTAAGGGGATCCAGTATCTGTCAGCCTGGGCTGACATGACTGACAGACCTCGATGCTTTGCCAGAGATGGTCTTCGTCTGTCACCCCTGAGATTTCAGCTACTGGCCAAGGCTTTTTCCACCCCCATAGTGCCTTTTTTAGGCAGTGGCTCGAACAAAATTCCTGACGTAAAAACTCAATCTAAAAACAACCTCAAAGTTATGCTGCTAAACGTTAGGAGTTTTAACACAAAACTGCACTCACTGGAAGCCCTCCTCCATCTTGGAAGATGCAGGCATTTGTACAGTCACGGAAACCTGGTCCAAGGCTGTGGAGAGCACCCTAGTTATGCTGGGTTACACCTCCTTCCACATGTTCAGACCACAAACTGAAGGTGTGAAAACTAAAGGAGGAAAGGAGGTGGTGTATCAGTTCTCATTAACATTAAATACACCTCCAGATTGGTCAAACAGTATGATTCCCTGGAGATACCTCAGGTGCAATTAACTGTTGGTAGGACACCTATTCAAGTCCTTGCCAGCTACAGGACCCCCATGTGAAAAACTGAGGGGCTGCCAGCCTAGCTAGATAAAATTTTGTGAATAATTTTATGTCCTTGTAACTATTAATATGATCCACAGGCTTGTTTCACAGATGTAAGAAAATGTATATTCTGAGCTTCAAAAGTGTAACCACAGTGCACCCTGCTTGAAGAAAGCTGGTAAGTAAAGGATTTTACAACTGTGTTTGATCTTGAGCTTGGAGGCAGGATGTCTGCATCTAGAAATTCTTTCTCTTGTCTTAAGACATAGATAAATTATTAGGTTTCACATGTAAAGTGTCTTTTATTGTGGCTTCCTGGCATGTGCAGATCAAAAGAGAAATGTTAAATTTTAAGTTCTGTGAGCCTGGGAAACTTGAGCAGACTTAACAAGAATGATGTAATCTGAACTGACTCTGCAGTAATGTGTATTATCAATTTAAGGGCTATCACAGAAAATAAGGATAGCATTTTTTATTTGTGTTCAGACCTGTTAATAACTCACCAACACTGTGCCTTGCCCTTTAAGTAAAGTTATTCAGATCTTAGTATTTCTCTTTTATAGATGTATATGAATATGACCAGATTAGTCTAGCTATTTTCTATATTTATGTCAGACTGCCCTGTCCTGCAATATAGTTTTAAAAGTATGTTCCTGTGATTTCTGAACTCTCTAGTGTCACTGTGTTGAATCAGTGAATATTGTCTTGTGTTTTTATTTATTATTTTTAAACGTGGCTGTTTTATATAGAGATAATTTAAGCTCTTGGAGGACTTGCATGTATTTGGTGATACTGTACAAGCCACTCCAGTAGCCTTAGCCCTGGTTCACACTTACTCTTTGGATAACAGTAACATTACACAGTAGAATTGGTCACCCTTTGGGAAGGGCTTTATTAGTAGCTGATAAGTAGTGGTTGGTGGCAGTGATTTCTACCTTATAGTTTTGGCAGAAGAGGGCATAGCTAGTGAACCTGTGGCAGCCTTCTCCAGGAGTGTGTGTGTGTGTGTCAGCTACTTGGGCAGGGACACGAAGCACTGGTTGGACAGAGAGGATGCTGGGTGTTTTGGCTTGACCACTCGGCTAAGATCTGAACCCTGTAGCTGTGCCAGTGGGGAGTCCTGTTGGGGATTTGGAGAGAAACCAGCCCCAGACTGACTGTGATCTCTGTGTGCTCTTAAGGGAAATTATACTTCAGTGTGTGTGTGTACTTGTTATCCTCCCAATGTGGATGCCCCTCACTGGTGTTCGTGGTGGGGATTGAGGCTCCTTGAATACTGGGCCACTGCATGGGTGTCACACATTAATTGGCAGTGGTGGGTTATCCACATCAAATATTAATTGGTTGATGGTGGTGAGTTAGCCACATCACATATTAATTGTCTTGTAGTGGTGTGGATAGTGAATTCCTGTAGCTTGTGTACAGTGATCATTGAAGGTGTTTTTGTACTCTAAATCAGCCATGTAGTGAACATTCAGAGTTCAGATCACAATTGTTTTTATTTCTTAGCTTAGTTAGTCAGGGAGAGAAGGCAAGCATATCAGCAGAGGAGTATCACAAGCTGAAAAGGAGCCAGTTGGTTATGTGCCAGGCTAAAGAACGGGTGCATGGAAACCTGACTATAGCAGACATGATTGCAGCTTTAGTCACAGCTGTATTTGAGACTAGCAACCAGGAGGAAGATCAGACTGGCCGTGGAGATGTACAGCACTCAGAGAATGGACAGCTCAACCTTTCTACAGAGGACTTAAAAATCCGTCTGGAGTTAGAGACTTGAGTTGGAGGTCAAGCATTTGGAAGTAGAAACAGCAGAGAGACAGAGACGTCTAGAGACTGAGGAAAATGAGAAACTGCAACGTCTGCAGGCTGAGGAGAATGAGGAACTGCTATGCCTGGTAGCTGAGGAGGAGAGCAGAGGCAACATGAAAAGGATATGGTGGATCTTCGCCAGAGTCCTGGAGGTAATGGGGGAGGGAGTAACCAGACCCCAGAAGCGCAAAAGGTCAGTAAATTTCTTCCACAGTTTACAGAGGGAGATATTGTGATAGTTTCATTCATATGTTTGAGAGGGTATGTAAACAGTATGATGTTGACCAAAGGCTCTGGGTATGGTTCCTGACCCCCTTACTCCATGGTAAAGCTGTAAATGTACTTTCCAAACTACATGAAACCTATAGGAAAAGGTTTTGTGAGCATAGATGCAAGGCAGATGAGTGTGTGTGAACATGTTGCTGAACTAAGCACTTATTTTCATAGGTGGGTAAGTGCATGTCAGGTCATCACTTTTGAAGGGCTGGCAGACCTTTTGGAGACGGGACAAGCCCTTAACACTTTGCCTGAAGACATGAGGATCTGGTTAGCTGATGGACAGTGCTCTACTGTAAATGAGTTTGGGAAGATTGGAGACCTATACCTAGCAAGCAGGGGCATCCCTGCACAGGAAAGGGACTCCCAGTGCTGCTCATGGGTCTAAGGGAACCCATGGTGGGCAGCCCAGACTGCCCTAACAGAATCTGCCAGTAGCAGGGGAGGCCACTATTCTAGGTACATGTCTAGGACCTGGGGTTAAATGTTTTGACTGCAACCAGTGGGGCCATGTAGCATATAGATGTTCACAGAGGCAAGGTGGGGAACAAAAGTTGAGGGAGCCAGTAAGTGGGAATGACAAAATGCCAATGTCTTGAGACAACAGGGGTACCACACTACCATCCTGCAGATGTCCTGATAGGGAAAGATTTTGATGAGGCAGTGCCATGTGTTTATGCAGTTACTCGCAGTCAGGCTTGGAGACCAACATGTGGGTCTGGTAGCCTGGGGGCGACCCAGACAGACCGTACACTTGCAACCAGGACTGGCGAGGTGGTTACTTCAGGGAGGGGGCTACCCTGTAGTAGTGAGACTGAAGTTGAGCCACAGCTGCGTGTGGGTACTGACGCTCCCTTGGACAGAGTGACTGCATGGGCAGAGGTGAGTAGTAGTACCCAGGCTTGACAGTAAGGCACCGATGTTAGAGGATGCCAGACTTCTATGAAAGGGGAGCTGGGAGGGGTTACAAAGAGAGAGGTGAGCCAGGCTCAGCTGTCAGACCCTACATTACAAGGCCTGAGGCAGGTAGCTAGTGAGGCACCCGATTCTCAAGGGAAGGGGAAATCTGTAATCTGTATACTGACACAAAGGGTTACTGTATAGAGAGTGGACCTCTGAGGGAGGGCTAGAGGGTGAGATAATACAGCAGTTGGTAGTGCCTAAAGAATACAATTTGGCCTTTCTAGCCATAGCCCATGATATTCCCATTGTAGGTCATATGGGTATAAAACGTGCAAAGAGATGTATTATGCAGAACCTCTATTGGCCTAGAATTTCCAGAGATGTAACTGGGTACTGTAGGACCTGTGAGCAGTGCCAAAAGATAGAAAAGGCAGGAGACGAGGTGAAAGCTCTTTTGATGCCTTTGCCTGTGATTGAGGAGCCATTTCAGAGGGTAGCTATGGATATTGTTGGGCCTCTGAAGTTCCACAGGCAAAAGGTATATCTTAGTGGTAGTAGATTATGCTACAGGATGCCCAGAGGCAGTGGCTTTGTCCTCCATTGAGGCAGAAAAGGTGACAAATGCTTTGTTAGAGATTTTCAGCAGGGTAGGTTCCCAAAAGAAATACTAACTGACTGACAGGGGTGCCAATTTCTTGTCAGACCTGCTGGCTTGTCTGTGGGGTGAAGCACCCAAAGACCAACCCCAGACTAATGGTGTTGTTGAGTGGTTAAACTATACACTCAAGTCCATGCTATGGGAATTTGCAGACCAGTTTAAGAGGGAGTGGGACAAATATTTGCCCCTTCTGTTTGCTTACAGAGAGGTTCCCCAGGAATCCACAGGTTTTTCACCCTTTGAGTTGCTGTATGGGCACAGGGTGCGAGGACCTCTAGATTTAATTCAAGATGAGTGGGAAGGTGAGTGCGAGTCTCACAAGGAGTCTGTTGTGGCATATGTCCTAAACCTCAGGACAAGGCTCTGGGAACTCATAGGCTTGGCCCAGGAGAACCTGGCAGAACCCCAACAGCAGGAAAATGCCTGGTATGACAGGAATGCTTGAACGAGAGA
Source organism: Protopterus annectens (assembly GCF_019279795.1). NCBI lineage: Eukaryota > Metazoa > Chordata > Ceratodontiformes > Protopteridae > Protopterus > Protopterus annectens. The sequence goes on along the minus strand of NC_056750.1, from coordinate 842,492,792 downwards.
GTATGCTGTAGGGCAGCAGGTAATGGTTCTCATTCCTGTCAGACATAAGCTGCAAGCAGCCTGGAAGGGACCCTACAAGGTGGTAAAGAAGATCAGTGATGTTAACTAGGCAGGAGGTAGGAGCACAATTTGTACCATGTTAACATGATGAAACCTTACCATGATAGGGAGGCCCTTGTGTTGAGTATTTGCAGTGGATTGCTGGAGGAGTCTGAGGGAGATCTTGTGACTGCTCTCCTCAGTGAGACTTGGACTCACACCTCAGTGGAAGGGGTAGCAATGTCCCAGCAGCTATCTCCTACCGAGGTTCTAGAAATCCGAGCAGTGTTACAGGAGTTTGGGGACATGTTCAGTGGGAAACCAGGGTGCACCTACCTGGTGCAGTACCAGGTGGATACAGGACCCCAAAGGCCTATTAGGCAGGCCCATTATAAGGTGCCTGAGAGAGTCAAACAGACTCTGAGGGAGGAGACACAGGAAATGTTGGATCTATGGATAATTCGGAAGTCCAACAGTCCCTGGGCCTCCCCAGTGGTGCTGGTGCCAAAGAAGGATGGCAGCACAAGGTTCTGTGTGGAATTCAGGAAATTAAATAGTCAGATGCTTACCCCATGCCTAGGACAGGTGAAGCCTTATAGTAGCTGGGTGGGGCTAAGTATCTTACCACCATTGATCTTACCAAGGGTTACTGGCAGGTGCCCTTGACCCCCAGTGCTAGAGAGAGATCAGCCTTTGACTCCTTTGGGCTTGTATGAGTTCACAAAGATGCCCTTTTGAGATGAAAAATGATCCAGCAACTTTCCAGAAGCTGGTAGAGCATATCCTATCAGGAGCAGGAGGGTTTGCCCTTGCTTACCTAGATGCCATTGCCATCTACAGCCATTCCTAGCAAGAACACCTTCAGCATGTCAGGGAGGTGCTGGGCAGACTACAGAGGGCAGGGTTGACCATTAAGCCCAGCAAATGTCAGGTGGGTATGGCAGAGGTCTCCTACCTGGGACATAGAATAGGGAGTGGTAAGATCAGGCCAGAACCTGCCAAAGTGGAAGTCATTCAGGCATGGCCTGCACCTGTTACCAAAAAGCATGTGAGGGCATTCTTAAGGACAGCTGGGTACTACAGAAAGTTTGTCCCCAGTTATAGTACCATAGCTGCTCCCTTCATAGACCTGACAAGGAAAAACAGGCCATATAAGGTAGTGTGGACCCCAGCATGTGAGCAGACATTTCAGAAACTTAAAGAAGCTTTGGGAGGACGCCCTGTGTTAGCCAGTCCAGATTACAGCAAATAATTTGTTGTGCAGGTGGATGTTTCAAACCATGGGGTGGGGGCTATACTTATCCAGATTTCTTCAGAGGAAGAAGAGCAACCAGTGATTTATCTCAGTTGCAGGCTCCAACCCAGGGAGGAATGCTATGCAGCTGTAGAAAAGGAATGTCTAGCCATAGTGTGGGCACTGCAGAAAGTTCAGCCTTATCTGTATGGAAGGAAATTCACTGTAGTTACAGATCACAAACCCCTAACATGGTTACATCGAGCCAGCCAGCAGAATGCCAAGTTGCTAAGGTGGAGCCTAGGGTTGCAAGCATATGGTATGTCAGTGCAGCACCGCAGTGGGATTAGCAATGCCAATGCAGAGATGGGCTATCAAAACAGGGAATAGAGTAAGGTATACCCAGATAGACTCAACCCTCTTAAGCAACGTTTCTCAAGGGACACTTGAAAAACTAGCTTGAGTTCTGAGGGGGGGGTGAAAAACTGAGGGGCTTCCAGCCTAACTAGATAGAATCTTGTCCTTGTAAATATTAATATAATCCACAGGCTTGTTTCACAGATGTAAGAAAACTGTGTTATGTTCTGAGCTGCAAAAATGTAACCACAGTGCACCTTGCTGCAAGAAAGCTGATAAGTAAAGGATTTTACAACTATGTTTGATCTCAAGCTTGGCGACAGGATGTCTACAGCTAGAAATTCTTTCTTTTGTCTTAGACATAGATAAATTACTAGGCTTCATATGTAAAGTGTCTTTTATTGCTGTGGCTTCCTGGCCTTTGCAGATCAAAAGAGAAATGTTAAATTTTAAGTTCTGTGAGCCTGGGAAACTTAAGCAGATGTAGCAAGAATGATGTAATCTGAAATAACTCGGCAGTAATGTGCATTATCAATTTAAGAGCTATCTCAGAAAGTAAGGACAGCATTTTGTATTTGTCTTTAGACCTGTTAAGTCACCAGCACTGTGCCTTGCTCTGTAAGTGAAGCTATTTAGATCTTAGTATTTCTCTTAGAGATAGATAGGGATATAGCTAGATTAGTCTAGCTGTTTTCTCTATTTATGTCAGACTGTCCTACACTGTGGCTTTAAAGTATTTTCATGTAATTTCTGAACTCTCTATTGTCACTGTGTTGAATCAGTGAGTATTGTCTTGTGTTTTTATTTTTTATTATTAAATCTTTTTAAACCTTTTAACTGTGGCTGTTTTATGTAGAGCTAATTTAAGCTCTTAATGTATTTGGTGATACTGTACAAGCCACTCCAATAGCCTTACCCTGGGTCACACTTAACTATTGGATAACAGTAACATTACACAGTAGAATTGGTCACCCTTTGGGAAGGGCCTTATTTGTAGTTTAGTGGTTGGTGGCAGTGATTTCTACCTTGTAGTCTTGGCAGAAGGGAGGGCTGGGGTGGTACAGTGGTTAGTGTTGTCTCCTCACAGCAAGAGGTCCTCCCATTCGATTCTCGGCTGGAGTGCCTTCTGTGTGGAGTCGCGGTCGAGTGATGTTAAAACATGCAGGTAGGTGTATGCGTGAATCGATGTGCCTTCCTTGAAGGTTGGGCATCGGGCTGGCCCCTTGGGACTGTAAAAAATCTACTACCAGTCATTAATGGAGCAGAGGTCTGCTTTGGCAACCCCTAACTGGGAAAAGCCGAAAGACATTACTTTTAGTCGTGGCAGAAGGGGGGCATAGCCAGTGAACCTGTGCCAGCCTTCCCCAGGAGTGTCTGTGTGTTTGTATATAAATCATATCTCAGTGTGTGCGTCAGCTACGTGGGGAGGGAGATGAAGCACTGGTTGGACAGAGAGGGTGCTGGAGGTTTTTGGTGACCACTCCGTTGAGATCTGAACCCTGTAGCTGTGCCAGTGGGGAGTCGAGAGAGAGAGAGTCTCGTAAGGGGAAGTGTACGTTATTGTGTGTACCCGTTCGTCCCCATGTGGACGGCCTTCACCCATGGTAGTGGAGAGGATTGAGGCTCCTTGATTACAGGACTAGTCCACGGGCGTCACGCCCTCCATGAATCGGGACACCCACTCTGCCTATTTTGGATCGTGTATCAAGATACATCCAAACACCATGGTTTTAACTACCTATCCATTGACTGGGTGAATTACCCGTGCTCCAACTCACTAGCCCAAAGGTTCCTCGACTTCGTCAACTCCAATGCACTGGACCAGCTGGTTCATACCCCCACAAGGGGTGCCAACATCCTGGATCTGGTGCTTACCAATATGGGGGAACCACTGTAGCACCCCCCACTGTGAGAGTCTTCCTGGTGAGATCTGACCACACATCAGTCTCATTTATTTATTTAAATTTGTTGACCGGGAGTGTCCGACTGGACGTAGGTCCATTTTCAGCGGAGGCCCGGGGAGAAAAACTATCGCACCTGACCCCCCCCCCCCCCATGCAACTAAACTAAAAAACTTCTCCAAAGTAGATTATAACCTCTTACTGGATGGTATAAATGGCTTCTCTGCACCTCCCCCTTCAGATGGAACTGGCAACTAAGCTGATTTCTGCACCAATGCTTTATACAAACACCTGTATAACTGCTTTGACTCTGACGTGCCTGATGGGACCAAAACTAGCTACTCAAGGAAGAGCAAGCCTGCCTGGTGGACAACTGTCATTAACAGGCTTTACAGTAAAAGGAAGAAATTGCTATCTAAGATTAAGAGGAAGCGAGTCCTAAACTGCAAACACTCCACTGTCAGCTTAAACAAGTGAAGAAGACTTGTTTGTGAAGTCCTCCAAAGCAAACTAGGAATCCAGATTAGCTTCCTCAACTAAAGACAACCATAAGGCGTTCTTTAGTTATTTCATAACCTAAGAGAAAAGGCCTGGATTTCTGCCAAACTGGTAGTTGATATAACATATGCTGAGCTTGTGGACATATCAGTGCTATTTTGAATAGGCATAGATGTTTTCAAATACCTTTCCTTTGGTTTATTAATGCTCATATATTTCTGTTGTATCGAAGTGAGCTTACTTCAGTAAAAATATCAGACACTACTCTCTCAGGATACTCTGACAGGTTATGTGAAAACGTCACTCCCCTGTCCCCACCACACATACAACATGATGTCCCTGCCACCTGTCCATTACCTTGTATCTCTAAAGAGCAGGTCGTTAACACCCTCTCTGAGGCCAGGAACACAGCAGCTGTGGGACTTGGTAATATCCTAGGCTGCGTCCTTCATGGGCTCCAACAAGAATTAGCAACACCTTGGGTATTCTCTTTGTTTCAGTCATAGTCTAAGCACCAGCTTTGTCCCAGCTGAATGGAAAACAGCCATGATTATTCCCT